>NC_049201.1:10500239-10800239 GCF_013347855.1 Anguilla anguilla | reverse complement strand
ACATTTATTACTCTCACCACTACAGCGATACACCATCGAACATCACCCCCTTCCTTCAATAACAGCACATTTATAAATACAGCGTGTGAAAAACACTTCAGCATTGCTAGGGACTTATCCGGTTAAGGCACTGTTCTAGCGCACAGATGGGTCCCACGGTGTGGTATCAAATCTGGACCGTGCCAATGCCAACTGTAGCTGGCAGCCCCGAAAGGGAAACATGCAGTTGGCTCCAGCGTCACCCAGAGATGGGAGGGTTTCTGACGGCCACTACGATAGCGTCCCATCGCAAACCAGCATCACCATCGAGCCAACCAGGGGCTCACAAGTTCAGCTGCAAACGAGCCTTCCTTTGACTCATGCACATGCACAGCCTACTTCAGAACTTTGGTGTAAAACGAAGCAGCCATTTTACCGCTAAACTACTGGTGACAAAAATAGGGTTTCCTTGAACTTCTGACCAGGACTACCATGGGAAATCCACCATTAGAAAAAAAGGGAACACTGTAAAATCTGTATGAATTAGGAAGGATCCTGCACAAAGTGCTGGACTCTTAGAGAGGAGGCGGCTGACCTGAAGAGGTTGAGACTGAGGGCGTGCAGGGAAGCCCAGGAGTCCCTCAGACGCTGCAGGTCCCGCCGGATGTGCACACTCCCTTCCTCGGACGTCCTGGCAAGCACCCCTTCACCCTGAATCTCAGTCTGATGCAGCTGAATCTCCTTCTCAGGAAACTCCCCCAGCGCCCTCTACAGGACAGAACGAACATGCCACGTACATCATTTTTCCCTAGATGAGGTGCCCTTTCTCAATGTACTGTTGATGGATAATCACATCAGAAGTACTACTTTGAGTCAGCAGTTTGCTAGTGAATGGTTCTTAATTCCTGATTAGGAGTTAACAGATGTTGGTGCTGGAACAATTTAGAGCCAGTTATAGGGAGTATTATGCCTCAAATCACGACCACAGACCAGAAAGGGCCTCTGTACCCTCCTTAATGATTTTATAAAATGCCTTTCTAAATGCATCCAAAAAACTTCAACTAGAATGCCAAATTTTATAGAAAAGTTAGTTTCAACATTAACATGCCCCCATGAGACATCATTAACGTTGATTAATATTCAATAGTCATAATTACGACCACCAATTTGTCTCCCCTTGTTTTCTCGCATGGTACTTAAGTCCTCCGCCCACATTAAAAAATGGAAATTGAGTGCCTATGGGGACCCCTGGAGGATAACCATTGAAACACAAGCTTAAATCCCAGCAGGTCACAAGGGTGAGGTAAACCGGTGGCCCTAGTCATAATTAATTTGGAATGCTCGGTCATGTTAGGGCCTGTCTCACTGCTGAACCATCCTTACAAAATGTATTTACATCACAAGCCCCCTGTGAATGACTGAATGGTGAAAGGAGCTGGTTTGGTGGTGGCAGTGCAGAGCCAGAGCCATGTGCTGCCATGTAACGTGCTGCTGTTGTGTGGTGAGGGGCGTGTGGGGAACGGCACACAGGACCCGGGGATGAACACGGACCTCCGCCTCGTGGAGCCGGTTCTCCACACTCCACTCCCCGCTGCCACTGCAGAAGGACTCCAGCTTCTGCTTCATGATCATCAGCCACTTCTCCAGGGACAGCAGGCTCTCGTGGAAGTTCTCGTGTTCCGCGATGCTCTGCTCGCTCTCGTTCACCTTCACCTGGAACGCGCATGGGAATGATTTGGGCTTGGGTCTTCGCTTATAACAATGTGGATACATGTAAAGACCCTCTGGCTGGACCCAGTGATCTGGTAATCTACTTACTGATGTGATCTTAACTGGTGATCTAGTTACTGATGTGATCTTAACTGGTGATCTAGTTACTGATGTGACCCATGCAGGGGAGCACATGATGGCATCTGTCTTTGGCATGACCCAACATTTATAAGCTTTCAAGACCTTGGGGTCTTGTCAGGTGAACGTCTCAAATCACAAGACCATTCTACAGCACACAGAGGGCCCTAACCTGATACAAGATTCATATTCCCGCATAAACTGAATAAAAAATGGGGGATAAAATGAATGTTACAAAAAACATAACTGCTTACCCTGATAGTTTTATACAGGCTTTTCCAGTCAGCATAGAGCTGGTCAAACTTCATCTTGTTTGCAGGGTTTGAGGAAACCAAAGTCTCCAGGGCTGTTATGTGAGCCTCACATTCCTCCAGGTCCTTCTTGATTACCTGCAAAAACACATCCGGGTCATTATACACCCTGAACATCCCTACTGAACCTCAAAGGCCCCAGAGGCAATATAATACCAAACGCATACATTTGAGCTCACCAAGCGATTTCCTTTGTTCCATCACAAACACTGAGGTCAAGTATGAGAGCCTTTTAAGCAAACACTGTTAACAGAGCCAGGCTCTAAAGTCAAAGCCAATATTTTACAAACGTCTGTTCCCCCTCTTCAAGTGTAATGATTACCACTACACACAGGCATCTGACACAGTGTAATTAAATAAGTAACTGTATCTCTAAAAGTATTCAGACCACCTTATCTGACTAAACTCAATAATAACCATTCAGGTGCATGCATAAATCTTCATGTTACATCTATGGTATGAAGAACAAACCACTCTCACCTTTAGCTGGTCAGACTGACTTTTCTTGGCCAGTATGTCAGGTTGCAGTGTGTCAGCAGTAATAAATCTCTCAGTGATCAGAGAGAGTTTTTTGCGGATGGATTCATAAGCATCTCCGAAGTCCTTTGTTCTTGATATCAAACCCTGAAGGTAATAAACATTAACAAGTTTACATAAGATAAAAATAAAAAAAGCAGAACGTTTACAAGTCTCATAGTACATAGTACATGTATAGGTATGGGGCATGCCCCCGCCAAGGCGTAACTTGGCGGGATGGCATACCTGCCATCCCAATAAGAAGGCAACACAACTGTGCTAATCCACACTAGAGGGAGTGCTGAGTCAAAAAAAACAACAAAAGAGTGCTAGCTGCTGGGCTGTAGTGTGCCTCCTTTCCTTAGACTGGAAAAAGGAACTCTGAAATGAGTGGTTATAATCAGCGTTTTCCCCTCGTTAAATCGGCTTTATTGCTTTCCCCATGTTCGGTGTAATACAGAATGTTCCCCTCGTTCTTTTTTTATAGAACATCCCATATTCTGTGTGCTATAGTACTTTCCATTTGTTTCGTGTGGTATAGAGTTCTCTCTATGTTATGTGTGCTAGAGAACTCTCCCTATGCTCAATGTGGTATAGAACGTTCCCTGTATTCTATGTGGTATACAACTTTCCCTATGTCCTGAGTGGTATAGAACTTCCCATATTTTCTGTGTGGTACAGAACTTTCTCTGTTCCGTGTGGTATAGAACTGTCCCCATGTTCTGTGCGGTACAGAACTTTCCCTTTGTTCTGTGTGACGCAGAACCGTCTCTTTGTTCTGTGTGGTATGGAACTTTCCCCATGTTCTGCACTGTACCTGCAGGCGGTGCTTCTTCTGCAGCAGCTGGCTGTGCAGCAGCTCCCTGTTCCTCAGGGCGGAGGTCAGGTCGGTCAGCAGGTTCTCCGCCTTCTCCTGGCTGAACACATTCCCCAGCAGGTCCCTTTTCACCTGCAGCAGGCTGAGACGCTCCTGCAGCTGCAGACTGTGCTTCAGCAGCTTCTGCACAGGGACAGAGCACAGGCAAGCGTGACACAGGGGACACAGTGCGATAGCAATCCAACTAGTCTGCGTTCTTAGAGCCAAGGTCTGTGGGGGGGAACAACAAGCAGAACATCTGACTCTCACTCAGCACATTTTACAATAAAGAAACAAGGGTCTCATGCTTCAAATGCCTTGGCACTGAAATGGACCAAAATCTGTTGCCCTCCAGACATAGACAATGTTCCCTGGAAGTTTTAACAGCTTTTTTCCCAGGAAATTAGTAGTTTCAGTAGAAATACAGTTTTGGCATGCATCAACAGAAATGTCACTGTAAGTGTGGTAAACCTTGATTTACTGCCTTGAATTCACACAGCGGCATATTTTCTCACTCAAAAAACAGAGGAAAACTGTCAAGAGCCATTAATCAAGAAGGCAAAATCATGGGAATTATATGACCAAAACTAATAGATATCTACCACAATGCAGGTAGAATAACATTTTTCAAAATACAAGATGACTATAATTTAAGGTAACTTACACATGTAGAAACCGCAAGAAAAATGTTTCATTCTGCCGATTCCATTTTAAACAAAGAAAAGCCTGCAAAAGCATTGATCATATGCAGACTAACATCTCTTTATTTATTCATTCTTTTGTATTTATGTGGCCCACTATGCTTAGTGTTATTAACTGATATAGACAAGTCAAATTTATTCATTCTAAATCCTAATTTTAATGTACATGTTTATAATGAGTTGGATTTAACTGAAAGCAAAATTCATACATACTCCCTTCATCGAAGCTCTGTATACTGATCGATACCCTACAATAGCATTCTAAATCCATTACCATACCATTTTTAATGGAAATGTTACAAGCGATAAGAAAGATTAAATAAACCATACTGCTATGACTACATTCAGCAGGGCTTACTGGTGGATAATCAATGTCAATGCAATGAAAGATGACATGCGTTAGCCTCAAAGGGTCGGGCTGCAAACCGTCCTGCATAATGAACCATTTCGTAATAACCGAAAGAGGCCTTCCTGTATGACACCGATACAGAGAATCTACCCTACATTTATTGTTTTATTTAGTATCCAAGATAAGAAAAAAGTATGGCTACCTCCAGCGAAAGGCAGTGGATTATAATTGTATCCGTTTCTTTTTTGTTTGTTTAAAAAAAAAAAAATTTGAGTCCCATATAACACCTAGATAAATGAAATTTAGATACAAAGTTATTTACCTAATTGCAGATGTAAGAGTAAATGATTTAACCTGCTCCCCACCCCACTGTGTATTTGACACAACCTTTCCCCTGAGCCACAACTGTTGGTAAATGACTGCAGTAAGAGCACTGAAGCAGACCAACCAAATCTTCAGTACTGCTTATGTAGGCAAACCGTGAGGGAATGAGCACAAAGCACAGTCGTTCTCACAGAGAACAAAACCTGCGCTGACGTGAGGGGAGATTTCAAGTCACAAGTGTTTCTCATTAGATGCAATAAGCATTCCCACATTTCAGCCCTCCCCCCCAACAGTGCCATTACCACTGAGGCTAGAAATCTGCTGCAACATGAAAAATGAGAATAGCAAAATATCCGTGACAATTCTGAGCACGGGGTTGGTTACATTGAACTGAAATGCATCCACAGAGATCTGTGGCTGGCACAGCCCTTTGTGTATAGACAGCATGGCTGTATTCACTGTCTTTCTTTTTCACTCTGGTGTAGGGAAAGGTTCAGCTCTGTTCTGTTCAGTGCGCTAACTCCAGAGGAGAGGACGCTGTCACCTCGATGTTCTGCACCAGCACGGCGATGTGGGAGAACTCGGACACCTCTGCCGAGGCCTCCAGGATCTGGGACACCAGCTGGCTCCACTGGCTGTAGCCACGGAGCGGGTCCTGCAGAACCTGCCTCAGGCTCGTCTCCATCTCCGTCGAGAGCTTGAAGGCCCGGCCTTTCGCGCTGAGTCAATGAGAGAGAAAAAGGAAGTCACAAACACAGTCACCAGACCAGCGGCTCAGGAGAACCATTCCTGTCAGCAGCACCATGAATACAAACACAATAACCATGTGAAACAAATGTTAAATATTACAATTCACACTAGGCATACTTTTTCCTCAGAGGGTAGACATATTTAAATATTTATTATACATATAGCCAACTTTTGATGTATATATATATACATCATTATGTGTTGTAACTGGACATAATTCAATGAAAATACCCTAAATATGTGCTAATGATTTATGCAATCGTGATCTCTTTACAATGGAATGACTGGTTTGGGATTTGGCAATTCTACGCAAATCCCTGAATTATGCAATTTTATATTATGCATTTCAAGACATATTGCATTTCCGAATATCACTGTTCCTGTAGAATGACACCCTGATAATGTGCAAATCCTTCAGTATAGGCTATATCCCCCCCCCCCCCCCCCCCCCCCCAGTTCTGGCACTTACAATACTTAACTTTTCAAAAAATATTTAATTAAATTGTTCCAATATTAATTTTTTGTCATGTGTTACATTATTTATATATTGTTTATCATTGTGCATTGTATTGGTCTCTCGAAGATCTGAACTTTACATTCTAAATACAGCTAAAGGAGATGACGCTAAGGGAAGTTGACGATGGCAGTAAATCCAGACCGACCGCAGTAGCTGTCACACAAAGACACCACCTAAGCCATATTTTATGGCAGGAAAAAAACCTGTTATGCATAGCACAGAGGAGAGTCATACTTCCTAAGAAAAGGTGGTAATTCTGCATTCACTCGCTGTCCACATTCCATTAAATAAACACAGAGAAAACAAAAGAGGCATTTAGTTGATTGACTGGAACAGACAAATAGTATGAATGGAATGCACACCACCAAAGGTTGTTATATTTATACACCCTGACAGCCCCAGGAGTCCTTGTTGAAAGCTCCCTTCTGATCATCTGCTCACCTCTGGTACTCCTTGACTACAGCCAGCACGTCTTCGGAGAGGGGCTTAGCATCCTGGGAGAAGCGGAACAGCTCCTTGAGCTGGGCCTTCAGCTGCTCAATGTGCGATTCCTCTGCTCCCAGCGTGCTCCTGATGTTCTGGGAAATGGTCACAGATAAAACATCAACTCCCAGAATGCGTACAGTAAAGAGGAAATAGCACAATAAATTACGCACCTCAAAGTGGATTAGAGGACTGACAGCCTTAAACCACATGGTTAAACTGGTCAAAATACTTAATTCCCTCCAGTGCTGTACAGCTAACACCTTACATTCAGAAGCATTACCGTGCAGCTTATTTTTCCGGCTTAAAGAGAATTTCACACCTTTTAAACAGAATTTGTTGTTGAGTATTGCAATATCAGTTTAAACCTATTTGCAAAACAACAAAAGTTCAAATGGTAATATACAATACCTGTTTGTTTAGCAAAAATAAACCCTAAGCACGAGCGCGCACACACACACACACACTGAGGTGTCCTGACGCCTTCACAATTTCTACATTTCTTTACAACCACTCATCTATTTAAAATTTCCTCAAAAGGCTGGGCCCCACAAAAATCTGAAAAAACTTGTGAAGGCTTTTCAGTGAATTAGTTTTACATTTCTTATCTTAAAAACACATTTCTCTGACATCTTCCCTGAAGGAAAATTCCTCTAAGGTAATTATTCTGACAAGCAAGTAAAAAAAGAAGAAAAACTTTCACATCGCAATTTACGGCTTAGAAGGCAGACAGGCCTGAAATAGAGCCGAATCAGAGGGCGGGGACGGACCATGTACTTCCTCCACAAGGCCACGAGCTGCTCCTCGGTCTTCTCCCCGTCCTTGGTCTCCAGCTCGCGGCTCATCCTGAGGACCAGCGCCCGCAGCCGGGCGATGTCGGCGCGGAGCTGCTCGGCCCGGGCGGAGTACTCGCTCTGGGAGTGCAGCGTGGTCTGGAGCCCCTCCCTCGCCAGGTCGAGGCCCCGCCGCAGCTTCTCCCAGGCCTCGCGGAGACGCTCCACCTCCCCGGCGATCTGCTCCGTGCCCCCCGGGGAGGTGTGGGCCTTCACAGCCTCCGCCAGGCCCTCGATGTACCGCAGGGTCTTCTCCTCGGCGCTCGCGCCTTCCCACAGGTCCTGACCGGCAGGGAGACAGCCACAGCCCCAGCCCCATTAACCTCTGACTCTTGAGAAATGGAGACTCTGAATTCCAGGCAAGCACTCACAGGAGCGCATTTCAGAAAAGAACAATTTAAATGACTTCTGTACCAAAGGCTACCTCTCTACCGTTAATGGTTCTGTATAAAATGATTAACAGAATTAATTGTGCCAACTTGGCAAACGACCTATTGACTCACTAATGAGATGAGTTTATAATACAACTGTATATAGTCTAATCATTTACAGACGAATTGATCTGGCTAGCAATTTGTCAATAAAAAAATATTCCCCGCCTAGTACTGTGTAGCCTGTAGTAAAGAAAATGCTTTCTCTAGAAAGGAAAATGACTCACAGGAAGTACATTGGAACAGGAAGCATACACATTAATTTGTTCCTTGTGCCAGATATGAATATGGCACAGCAATGAATTTAAAGACACACCTGATGATACTAAACTGGAGAAGAAAAAGAAAATGGGGAAAACAAATATTTGTTGAGGAAAGAAATTGAGAAATGGAAACCCAGAAAATGTACGTAAGACTTGCGATGAGGGGTCTGTGCCAGCAGAATTTAGGCTACTCACTGCACAATGTAGTTGCATGCACATTCCAGAAACACAAAACATGAAGACAGCTGATGCAAGTGCCATGTATACGATTTGACATTGAGATTGATGCAAAACATCTAAGCCAGCATACCTGTAGGGCTTTAAGCTTGTTCTCTGGAGTGTCGTCCATCTCATTGCACTGGTTGAGCTCCTCAGTCTTTGAGATCAGCCACGCATGGAACTTCTGCACACAACTTTGAAAAAGCTGATGTTCCTCGACAATTTTCTGCAGCAATGACACTCTTTCCTGAAAACATGACAGAAATACTACATTTATTGCAATGTACAATTGTGGCCTCTAATCCAATGATCAAATCCAAAGCATCGGATCATGGAATTGAAATTTAATCTATGTTTCTATAAATATTTTACATAATTGAACTTAATTTACATTTAAGTGGAATTACAGGGCATGTGCATAGAGCTTGGATTGGTATGAACAACATCTCTTTCATCCGCATTTCTTTACAGCCTAATGTAGAATTTTACTTCCAGTTTCTATATTGTGTCATAACATAATGGACTACTGTGTACATTCAAAAAGTTCTTTTTACTTTTCTTTCTTACATAACCAAGTAAACGGCCCCATGTAAAGACCACAAATTGAGAATACCACTGGAATGCTACAAAAGAATAGTTTCCATATCGCCAAAGCCAAGCGTGTTTGCACATGTTTCTGGCGAAACAATATCCGAGACTGCCCATCCCTCATCGGACCATAGCCTCTTGTGAACTGAGTGTTGATCATTATCTTCGGCAATAAGCTAGTTCCACATAATTTAACAAAGAACCACTTTGTTCATCACATAAAGACTTTGTCCTTGGTGTATAGCAAACAAACATTTTTTTTAAAAATTGAGCTGAGATATATGCCGCCTAGCTTGCATGGAATTTGAACTTCTTTATTTGAATGAACAAAGTTCCACCCCACCAACCGTTCCTTTCCGTTGTGCTTGAGGGGCTAACTGATAGAGCAGCCAGTAAACTGACAAACTGGAACTTGAAAAATTAGGAGGCAGGCACACAAACTTCTGACCGTTATTGCCAACAGCCAGACACTCAATTAAGACAAAGCATTGCCTAAAGTAAGTTTCCACACTGCATTAGTCTTAGCATTAGGAATCACCACTAATTCAAGATCCTTTCAAAGTCCCATTCCGCCAAATTAAAGCACCCATAAAAATGCATACCATGCTACATCACACAAGTGCTGAAGAACATCAGTACAGCTATATAAAACAGGCATCAATGTCCATGAAAATGAATGTTCCAGGTTCAGCTCTTTCAATCCTAACCTCACCCATTCTGAGCAAAACGTGCACATTGATCAGAACCAATTTCAAAGGGCACTGAAAACAAAAAACTGTCAGAATTTATTTTTCCCCCCCAAGTGTTATTTAGGGGTATAAATATGCTGATACTATAGTGATGGAATCTCCATGTTTTCCTAGCTTTCCAGCACAAGATGATCCCTTCAGTACATTCTTCTTTAGAAACACACATTCTAAGAGTAAAGGAAGAAGGTGAGTAGGACAGGTAGACTACGGGAAGACAGGCATGGCTGAGCTGCCATGGCGACTGGGCCCTCACCTGCGCTCGGTCCTTGATCTGGTTGTAGGCCTCCTGCAGACCCTCCTGCGCATCCACGTCCACGCTGGGGTCCTGGGTGCGGTTGTGAAGGGTGGCGGCCTCGTCCAGCAGCCTCTCCAGGAGCGGGGCCTGGGCGTGTGCGTCGCTCAGCAGCACGCGGTGGTGGTCCTGCTGCCACAGTTTCTCCCGGAGCCCCAGCTGGAGCTCCAGCTCGGGCTCCAGGGCCCGCCGCATCTTCACCAGCCACAGCTCAAAATCCTCGCAGGCCTTCATGTACTCGCTCCAGTGCAGCCACACCCACTCGATACGACTGACACGGACAAAGGGGAAGAGGTGACAAAGGGCCGACACGGGACACCGCTGTACCTGAGGGCTGTGCAAACGCAGCTGCAGTCCTCGCACCCGGAATATCCAGGGCTATGACTAAACATGTACTGCGCAGGTGATACAAGAACAACAGGCCCTAGTTTAAACTGCACTTAAGCATTTAGATTTCCTTACATAGAACAACTTACAAAACTTAAAAGGGTATAGGGAAGGAACAGGGATGATGCCAAGTCAGCAATATCACAACTAATAGTAGTAGTCAGTACATACACTTTTGACAAAATGTTATGAGTCACAGAAAGTGCAAGAGGTCTCCTGCTCATTCTTCATTCAAATGATACATGACTATAAAATTATATATTTTTAAATGTACCTGTGACAGTGAATAATGTACGTTGACGTCTCCTCCCACAGCGACTTGAGCTCCTTCAGCTTGGTGTGGGTTCGGTTCTTCATTTCATCGTCATCGTTTTGCAGCAGAACCTCCGCAGCCACCAGGACCCTGTCCACCTTCAACCGGCCCTCGTGCTCTGACTCATGAATTTTCTTACCCCAACAAAAGAGAAACTCTCCATTAACAAACACTATCTCTCTCCAGAAAATAATGTCACAAAGTAACAGTAATTATCAGAATAATTATTACAAATCTTTCTCTCATAATCATTCAGATAATGGTAACAATGAAGAGGGCAAGAACAAACATCTTCTCCAATCTAATGCATTTCATACACTACAGGCCTACATTTCCCCTACTGCACAGAAACATGCTATATAGAACATTTATTTCAGCATGTTTCAGCCTGTCTGTTTCCTGAAAAGTTCCTGATGCACATATATTCAGCTTTAAATAAAAGGTTTGGAGGTCAAGGGCCAAAGGTTGGTTTGGATTCACCTCTGTCTCTCTGAGACGGGCCTCCAGTGCCGCCCTGGGACCCTGGGTGTTATCATTGGCCTTGAGTCTTTCCTGCACAGTCTGCATCCAGGCCAGGGCTCCTTCTAGGCTTTCCCCAAACTCATCCTGCTCTTGCTGAGTCATGGCACAAGACAACTCTGGGAGAGACAATGAGACAGACGCTGAGTCACCAGTTGCTGTAGAACAGAGTAATGGTTTAGCAAAGATTTTCAAAGAATAAAGCACAATATCTAACAAAGTACAGAACATAAGCTTAACAGACCGAAAGGAAGACATGGATTGGATATAGGCTTACACAAGGTTGTCCTATACAGTTGAATACTGACAAAACAGGCTGAATTTTATCCACTGACAGATTAAATCATAGACTCATAATCATATTAGGTTTATGCCATCTTATTACATCACAAAGTATCTTAACTAGCTAAGCTCTCACAATGGGTAGGCTACATGACCTTCTGCAAGGAGGTAAAACATCCCTTTACAAGACTTGTATAATGTGTATAATGGACTCGCTGTAAAAACCAACGTTTCCAACACCAAAACAGAAGCGGTTGATGGCTGTTGATAATCAATTATTGTTAAGCCCTGAAAAACAATAGCCTATAATTTCAACCTTCCAAACTGTCATCTGAAATACAAGAGTGTAAAAAGATCACCTTCAAGAACACCCCTTCTCTGCATACACACATGCATACCGCTGCATTTCTGAAAAGAATTGGGGCTGCGACTGCCTGTAGCCAATACAAATATTCCTTCATACATGACACTATTTAGGCTATGTGGAGAGATCAGAATCAAAACACTGACAGAGATTTTTTTTTTTGAAATGTTCACGCTAAGGACGCTAAGTGAACTATCCAATGTTAGAATAATTTTTACGGTGGGTCTTGAATGAATTTGTCATTTTCCTGCATGAGTCATTTTTACCACCCCAACCCTTTCCGTTGGCGTGTGTTAGTGAGTTTTACAAAAACGCTGCACCGTCTTTTTTCTCCATGGTCAGAAGTGAAAAGAAATGTACCAGGGGAACCATTATCGCAGGACGACTTAAGTGTCCTCTCCGCATTTAGAGCAATTTTAATGCAGTTTATTGTTCGCAACTCCTGGCAATAGTACGCAAGTGAGCATACCAGAGCCTGAAAATTTAGCAAAACTACACTCACATACTTTCATTTTACTATCAGACAAGTCATCATGGCGACCAGTGAGCTCAAAAAACGATTCTGTATGGTAGGCTAATAGGCCACTGTGCTAGTAAGGTTAGTGCACAATTTATTGGAACTCCTGTTCAAAACCCATCGTAGCCTACGGTCCAAAAGCTCTCATCAGTTAAAAATATATTTTTAGAGTTACGCCCCTAGTCCCTCCCAGCCATCTGTTACTGACAGCAACGCGTAAATAGATCACCGTCTTTGTCAAACGATTGATATTGCAATGCAAATAGGCGACCTTACGTTTTCAAACACCGGAGTAATACATCGGTATCCAAGTGGACTCTGTTTCGTCTAGTTTGAAAACTAGTAACATTGTCAAAGAGCTTGCTTCAGAATTACAATTGCATTAATTAAACTGTATTATACAAACGGTCTTACTTAAAACACAGCGGAATAAACACAATTCTGATAATAAAGACCATGGTTACATCTGCGCGCGGTATCATAACACGATCAATACAAAAGTTCACACTGCACGTTCCTGTCACTTAAAAAACTCATGTGGGGGGTAATGCAGCTTGAATGATCGTAAACCGTACTGAAGCTAACGCTGAAATTAAGTTTGGTAGCTGCTGATAATTCCATGGAGTGAACTTAACATGTATAAATCGAACTAAAATTGCTTGTTAAAGAAAAAGAAAACGATAACTTTTCGTTTTACCTGTGCATCTAACGCTGCTTACGCCGGATCAGTGGAAATAATCTGCCGTACTGTATTTATCTCCCTGTTCAATGCAGGAACAGGAAGCAGTGGCCTGCTACAACTGCATTTGGCTGACTACAGATTTACCCAGGCAGTAGCAACAAATCCACCGAGCAACTGATAATCATGCGCAGTCCAGGGTATGTGTACGCATTCAAATTGAAACGCGCCGAGTAGATTTCTTGCTCGCTAACGCATGTATTATGCACAGATCTCTTAAGAGGGAATTCGTTTCAGTTTTATCTTGAACTTTTCCAGGGTTAAAAATGAAACTCGGTGTAAAACTGTTGCAGACCATTGCGTTTTATAGCTAAAGAAATAGCGTCACCGTTTATTTATCAAATTGTGGCGGTCAGGGCAGATCCAGGACATTGTGGGGAAAAAAGGATTGAGAACGCTTAAGCTTTTATTATTAAAACCACTGTTTCTGTAAAATATATTGTAATTTGCTGCTAACCCATGCTGCTGATTTAAATAAAGTTGAAACCAAAAATGAAATTCTGAAATTCTCTAAAGGACATATAACTCTGGAACAGTATAAACGAATGTGTTCTCTGCCACACAGCATGGGTTGGGGGTCAGTGAGCAGTAATCTGATCATCCACTGGCTCCTGTCCAGTGATCATACACCTGTGTTTGATTGTCGTTGTTTGTTGGCTAGAACAAATAAAGCCTATCAATTGTGATGTCAATTTGCAATGTTGTGTCAAATTAGGAATACCCATGCTTCAGTTTTTGTTACAAAGTGAATTATATTGTAACTTCCTGTTAAAAATAAACTTTAAGATGACATTGGATTGAAGCTACAAGAATTAAGGAAGGACAACAATGACACAAATAGAACAAAAATACAGTCTTTTCAAATGTGGGTTATGTATATTTAACCAGGCATGTAATTATGCCCAGGAGCATGGAAAGTCTGCTTAGAAGTATGCAAAGGCTGTGTCCATTTTTTTAAGTCTTGCTGTGGTCGTGTGTTTACAAGCACTCCTCCTCCATATTCACCTCCACCATTGCAGCAGCTAGCTGACTAGCAGCAAACACTCCACTCAAATCTGATCCCAAACCATGGGATCTGGAGCCACACCCAGAAACGTCCCAAACACCTTAGAATAATAAATACAGGTGAAGGTGCATTAATTCGGTGAAATAGATCCCCAGTGCATCACAGATATTCCTTATTGTTATTTTATAATATTGTCAATTAAATACCCTTTAAATACAATACATAATAAATGTTTTTTTCTGTAGCTCACCATTCATATATATGGAGAATTATCTTGTATTTCAGTCAAATCAGAATATTTTAAAATCCAATTTATTTCTCTCTCTGTATCTGGTATGGGACCCATTACACATTTTATTTATCTTCATCAGATGAGTTGATATGCGTTCTGTGAACAATTACAATTTAGAGCTGGCCACTGGCATCGCAGTCGATTAGGGCCGCAACTATCCCTGGGCCACACAATTCAAAGTTTTAATGTAATTGTGTGATTTATGTTGGAGCTCTTTGGGCCCACAACAACATTCCAGTTTAGGGCCACCAAACCACTAGTGCTGGCTCTGTTAAAATTAAACATAATGTTTGGGTCAGAGAGAAGAGCAAATACTATAAGCACGACCCAGTGCCTGCCTGGGGTAAAGCCCTGCATGGTCTTCTTTCTGTTTGGCAATTTTCAGTTGGCAAGTGACAGCAGGAAAGGATGCAACAATGCTGTCTGGTGATTCATTATCTCTAAAAGATTTTTAGGCTTAGAACATGTAATTAAAAAGCAAATGTATTTTTTGCTAGGTCTAACATTTCTTATTGTGACGCAAACTTTATGTCAGAATACACAAAATGACACGATTAAGGCCCACACTAGTAAGTAATGTAGGATAGCATGTACCATTATTAACATGTTACATTTATTTAAAAGCCATTAAATTATTATTAACATATGGGTAAACACTTTGGGTGCCAAGTGGCGTTGGGTTTGGTTTGTATCTGGATAGGAAAGGAGATTTCATGGGGGAAAAAAACTGGGTTGTTGCTGGTAATAGTGGTAGCGATGAAGTGGGGGTAAGTCTTCTCTTTGGTCCAAGCAGATTAACAATAGAGGATTGTTTTGTGTCCAAGCCAAGTTCCCACCCTACCTCTCTCAATATGCCCCTGAATTCATTAAAATAAAGAAGAGTCTTCAGATATGGTTTGAAAAATACTGTAAGGATAACAAGGAACATTTGTATAATCACCACTAGAGGATGCTAGCAAGCAAGCAAATGTTTCTTCCCATTGAATTGAATCACTGATGTTACCTACATTCTTCTGTACAGATAATGCAATAGTACGTAATAGTAAAGTAATTTGTCATGCAAATAGCTGCATTTAAAATAATTATCCTTAATGAACACAAAGAATCTCATAGAATTGTACTGCTTTGAAATCGTAACTTACCGAAATCATATACATTACAAGACAAGTGCTTTATGATTGTACAAACCTACCTGCCAAATATCTATAATGGCAAATGACATAACTAGGGTAATGGTATTAATTCATTGTAATTTAATATGTAACCACAACAAAATAAACTAATAATAATTGATATCCAATAAACATGGACAACAACAGCAATGTTTAATATGATAATTTACTCTGTTAATATTATTTTTAGAATATTAAAGTCACATAAAATAATAACCCACCATAACTCTGAATGGCTTCCATAAACCTAATTTTCTGTGTCTGTGCAAACTAAAACCAAATAATATAAATCTCATTAGTTTAATTTCCACATTAGTGTAATGATCCACATTTCCCTAGTGTTTTTCTTTTATATGAAGTAATTATAGATATTGGTTTATTTGTTATATATTGCATTAGATAGAGAGAAAACTTTCATTATTTATTTCATCAAATATGTAGATATTATTTGACTCAGTGAGAGAGGAAATAATGCTCTCACTGTGTTTGTATGTTAATGACACCTTGAGGGTATTTATGCTAGTAAACATTCAGACATTCAGATTCAGGTTTTGCTGAGCATTTCCTTTCTTAGTGGTTATGCAATGAGGTTTACCATAGTATTTCACAAGGATTAATGAACATTGCATAAAGGAAAATATTCACAATGTATAATTACTACGTAATTTGTGTCCTAGCTTTTTAAATTTACATTATTACAATTTCAGTAGGTGTGTTTTCCAGACAAAGTACCTGGATAGGGAGCATAACAAGGACTATAGACCAAAGGTCATAGGTTGAAAATTGTTGCTCACCATAAAACCCAGTTAGAGGTAACTATGAATCATGGAAAGGGACAGGTGTTACCGTTTAGGGCACTTATCATAGTAACAAGACTTTAAACAATTAAAACAAAAGGTAACTGTTCACTTGAAGTTCTATTCAACGGACTATTCAATGGACCAAAGTGCATTAAGAATTATGAGGGGAGAGATTAGTTACGGTAAAATTATATTTAGTTAGGGGATTTTCGGCTGCATGCAGGAGATGCATCATCATTATTTGATGAAGGGAAAAAGTAAGTACTCATAGTAATGTATTATTTGCTGTTGTTAATTGTCTGATTTTTTGAAGTTTTCATTCAAATTGGCGTTAATATAGTTAGTACGTCCTTGCAACACTACCAATCTAAAAAGATGGTGAGTTCACTGAACCAGTTAATCATTTGTCTGCAGAATCATTTCTTCCACAAGGGGGCAATGATAATCTAAAAAAGAACTATTTGAAGACATTGACATGGCAGAGGGGCATTCTAAATTGGTACATCCAGATCAGGCCAGAGCAGAAAATATCTGAGATGGATTGTTTTATATCAAGATTGTTTCTGGAAAACTACATGCTAAGGTACAGCAGTGTTCTTTCAAAGGAGAGGAATGTCTGTGGGAAATTATTATTATTATTATTATTATTATTATAATACTAAAACCTGATTATTTAGCTAATATACCAGCATTTCAAAATAGCATATTGATTCATAGCTGGTCTTTGATACAGCTGTGTTCAGTCTGGAATAAACATATTCCTAATATGAAGTGACAGATGTTTTTTATCACCTGTATATATCATCATTAATGAAAGGAACATACTGCCTCCTTTGCTGGACTGTACGGGGAATCAGAGGATGTGAGATTATGTGCTTTGAAGTGGAGAGGCATGCTCAGAGATATCTATTACTCCCTGTTATGCAATAAGGCAGTAATTGGCAAGGCTTATTATCTGCCTTCTAATCTAAACTAAGCTTTCAAAATTAAACAAGCATCCTGTTTTATGCAACTGAGATCGCACAACACTCTGGATCGCTGACTCTTGTAACAGCAAATGCAAATGGAATAAAACTGCTGATCTGAGGTTTACAAAAGATTTAAGATGACATTATATACTGTATGGCGCATGTGATGAAAATGCCTTCCATGTATGTTCTCTTATAGGGTTTCTTTGCTGCCTTCCAGTACTATCAGTGTAGTCCTTTGAAGGGTATACTGTGTAAAATGCCCTCAAGAGTTAGTTTTACAGTAAAAACGCATTCTCTTTCAGCAAAATTGACACAAACACCCCTGTTTGTGAGTTTTATTAAATGTTCTGATATACGGTAGTTTTTAAAGCTTAATTACAGTTGGTGAACACCTGAAAGTATCAGTATCTTAGCTATCTATGCTTCAATAGGGGCCTATGATTTGTTTCTGGCTGTGTGCATGTAGGTTGTAAAAAGACCAGAGTAATATGTCACAATTCCTTGCTCTACTTTAAAAAAATAGAATTTAATCACCCTCGGGTAATTAGATTCTCGTTGCTGTTTAGTTAATTGCTCAATCATCAATATGAGGTTTCATACAGTTATACTGTTGTTGCATCTGGGGATAAAATCAGCCAGAGAGTAATTAGTACAAGATTACTCACTAAATGTTTTCATTTATTAATGTGTGAAATCTTTGGCAGATTTCTATAAAGCTTGCAGTTTAATAGGAAAAATAGTGTAGCTGTGTAAGCAGCAGATTTAAAGAACCTACTGTACATCACAAACAATTCTGTCTGCATCCCTTTGAGACATTGAATTGTAGATATCGTTTTTCAGTTTAGAATAATCATAAAAAATGCGCAGAACTATTGATCAACCTTCATTACAGTAGTTTGACAGAGCTACTCAAAACTATACAAACAAATACACAAACAACACATATGCCATTGTGGATCAATACAACTTCTGTATGTACAAACTGAACAAATGAGCACAGTAAACCCATGCATCAAATAAAATCAATAAAAAAAGGAAACTGAAGCCGCATAAAGGCAAAAGGTTGCCCTTTGTGCTATTTTCAGATTTAATATTCAAATAGTACAAAATACGGTGATTCATTAATACTGTTTATTGTTTCAAGTGGCATTTATCACCCAAATGGACAGGAGGGAGCTAATTCGTTTCCAGACCAAAGCCATCAGAGATTTCACCTTTTAAATGTCACTCAAGGGGGCACGTCAGCCAATTCCACTGCGTGAGCAAAGATGTAAATATATACCATTTATAGTTTGACCTCTGTGTGATTAGAGGCAGTGCCAAACTGTTTCATGGTAATTAGGTGTTTGCTGGCAGTTTAAAACAAGCCTGCAAATTAATGACACATGAAATACATCTTCTAACCAGCCATCAAGACAGGTGATCCAGATGGTTCTCTCACGAAGGGACTTTAGAATGAGCGGCGCTTGTTTACCTCAGTTAAATAACGTTTTATAAGGCACATTCATTCAGCTATTCTCCACTGAAATCGGAGAAATTGTGTTCCTACCTGTATCCCGATACGGTGCATATTTTGGGAAACAAGACAAGATCAAATTTAGCAATTGTGTAGTGGTGTCGTAAAGCTAAACAATGTACTGTAAGCACCTCTGGGTCACTTATTTATTGCGGTGTTTGCTAGGCATCTATGCATGTCTGTAAAACAAGCCAATAAGAAACCCCATCTCCAGGCAGTCAAAGGAACCAGAGGTAAACACGCTGCAGACAATCCAACCCCTTTCAGTACATTTCCTCCACAATGCTATTATAGGCCTCGTATCTGCAGTTCTGCCATTATTTTAATGAGATTATAAAAATTAATAACCTGTACATCTGCAGTAAGAAAAACATATGTTCAGTTACAGGATGTTACGGCAAACTGATGCAGGCAGTCTGTGAAATTGGATATGTTAATTCAGCATTTTTGCAGGTGACTTTATCATGTTATTGGTAGTAGAGGCGCCTTAATTAGAGAGCAATATAGTGTCACTCTGAGTATTGCAATATTAAGCTTGGACTTAGACAAACATTTTAAATTGCTGGCAAATATTTAGTGATAGTTGACACTCAAAGGCTGATTCATGGGGGTATATGTTTGCTTTTCTCTTTCCTTTAATTGTATTCCTAATGAATGTACGGAGCAAATGGAGTATGTCCCATTCTGAAGTGATCAGTTAGTCAGGTACTTTCATTTCTCTGACATCCCAAAGGAAATATTAACTCTGAAGCCAAATAGGCAATACACTTTCAGTTGTAATTCATACTTTAATTACTTCCCCCTCTATTCAAATAATTCCGTCTCTACAAAATAATACGTTTTATATTTCAACTCTTATTTGTATGCATGAGCCTCCTGATTGCTTGAATTTCTGAAACAGTGGAGACACCAAATATACAAGTGCTTACAGAGCACGATAGTCAGTGGATTGGAGTGGGTAAGAATGCATTTCTGTGAAGAAGACTATATACCTTATAAAGCTATAAAACAATTAAACCATAGCAATGGACTTTGCCTTATGAAAAACCGAACACGTGGTAGTTTAGAGTTTTTAAATTTATTTATCTGATTTTGGGTCTAGCACTGAATAAAAATCTTCCTGTGGAACGGGAGGTCCTCCGCTCACTCAGGTTTTGTCTCTGTGAATGAGTCCTTATGGGGTATGAGCTGTCTTCTGCACTTTCAATGCTGTACATGATGGCTGGTGATCCATGGGTTCTATAAATTATTCAAGGTCTCTGCTGTGTACATTTTTTTTCTTGCTCAGAGTTCACGGCTGAACTCCGAACATTCTGGTCCTGACTTTGCAGTGCACAGAGCGGGTCCGTGGCCAGCTTATTATTTAACTTTTTGACAATTTTACCCCCACTTTTTTCGGACCAATTTCGAATCATCGGTTGTGCCTCTGAGGTCTCCACGGTATCGCCCACATCTACGCGAGGACAGGAAATGCAGCTGAGGCATCTGGAGCCTTCTGATAGGCTCACCTTGGGCCGGTCACTATTTCGCACCCTACACAGGAGGGAGAGTTAGCACCGACTGGAGGAAATGCACCTCTCTCACTGATGCGTGACATGTTGCTGGGAAGAACTACAGTAATGCATTGTAATTCAGGAAACCCTGGCCAACATTAAACTGGATTTATGTTTAGTGGGATGAGACAAATTATGTCCCACTGTACTCTATAGACAACTGGTCATAACTGGCTGATTGCGTAGCCCAAATATGAGATGCAGGCTGCATTTGACACTCAGGGCAACTTTATTTTATACATTACTGGATGCATTTCAAATCCCCAAAATCCCTAGTCTTGCGGATATCCATGCTGTTTTTCATTTTGTGTGTGTGTGTGTGTGTGTGCAATGTATTTATCAGATTTATGTTATTGGCCCTACCACTTTCTTGACTTCCCAGCATTATCACAGAAAAAAACATTACATTATTAATGTCAGCAAGTGAAGAGGTCACCTCCTCCCCTCAAACGGGTTCATGTCCATGCCCTCAACAGTATAGAAACTGACATCCCGTCTTTAGCAAAAAGCATTTATAACGCGGTCAGGGCTTCTCTCAAACTGTGTCTTGACCTGCCTTTGGGTACCTTCTTTTCACTTGGTATATAAATGAGATCCGAACCTCATGAGAAGCATGCAGGAGAGACACTCCCCGAGCCCAGCTGTCTCTGAATGAGTATCTGTATTGCAGAGTTATTTCTAAATGGAGGCCACACCTCTATCTGATGCACTTGTCTAAGGAGACACATGATATTTCTGCCTCCGTACAGTCAATGTCCTTGTTGTCGCCATATGGAACAAAACTACAGCGGCCTGACAGGAAGAGTTAACAGTAAAGCAAAAAGCTCCCCGCAGATGAAATTGGAATCGGCAGAGTCAGGAAACGAGGAGTCAAGGTTAAGGGAAGACAACAAAGCAATGGAATGTTTTCATTGGTAATCAATACTGACCTTCTCATTAAGGCACTCATATTCCTGAATGGGTGTCAGCTGGGCCAGGAGAGGGAAGTGTGCTTTCCCTGAAAAAGCATTCAATAACCATACAGAAACCTGAGTGAGAGCTGGGTGAAATTTACTACAATCGTAATTACAGTACCTAGGTAGTATATTTCACTTGAATTTATGATCATTAAAACAAAACTTCTTTGGAAAATACATTTGAAAATACCTGTGCCCTTTTTTTTACTACTTGAGTACTAAACCCCAATTATACAGTTCATGCAAAGCTGAGATATGGTAATGTGTTCGTACAGCAAATGCATGTAAACCCAAATGTTTTATATATTCTATATAAAACATTATTTTTGGATTCAAGTACACTTTCCAAACCAAAAACCCCCTCAGTAAAACTATTTAGTATTATTTATTTATTCATTTTTTTAAAGGGGGAGCCTTCCGTTTTTGCAGTATTGAGATAGCTGTAAAGCAGAGAAGGTTGCAGAGGCATAAGGGATCACATCTCAGAAGGTGGCACGTGGAGGGAGTTTGAAGGCGGAGTGTTCATGCTTATGGGTTCAAGAGTCAACTGCTCTATGGGCTGTGTCACTCGTCTCGCCTGATCATTTTGTATTATTATAGTGTATTCCTGCCTCTCGCCCAATGCATGCTGGGATAGGACCCAGCACCCCCTGCAACCCTGACCAGGATAAGTGGGCATAGATAATGGATGGATGGATGGATGGATGGATGGATGGATAGTTTCCTAGAAATTTGTTCCGCATTTGTACTTATAAATGTTCGTGTAAATTAGTAAATCAAATCAAATTCACCTTTCGAAATCTTGGGTCCCATGGGTCTATTTAAGCTTCATTAAGCAAAAAAAAAAAAAAAAACATTTTCGTGTTCTTTCATTTATGAAGATACAAAACTAGTTCTGAAGCAGCTACCCTTTTTATTTATATGCAATACGAGGATGAAAGAGAACCCTGTATACTGAGTTCATGTGCCCAGATGGACAGCCTGCTGAATAAATATCTTTTTTAGTTATATTTTTTTACTTTTCTTAGAAATTGTCCAGTGCAACAAGAGTGGCTGAAGAACCTCACGTTGCTTTGAATGTATTTTTGTCCTAGGGGTTCTGGGTAATCATTCACCTTCTAGGCCACCTTTGCATGACCTCCAAGAAGCGTTCATTTAAAATTCACAGGAGGGCTGACTTTTATGCTTTCGCTTTAGTAGTCAATATTTTAATCTAGTCTCTGAAATGCAAAATTGTGTCCTTGTCCCTCAAGGTTTTCTGTTCAAATCCTTTGAAAATAAAAGCAAAGATGATTGAGTTATTCACCAAAACATTCTGTAGTACTTGCAATTTTCATTATATTGATTGTGAAAACCACTATCAGTGATTTATTTCCAAACTCAGTTAGGACCCATTAAAAAGTATGTTTTCATTATTTAAACTAAAAAGTAACATAAAGTTGTTTTATATACAGTATATGCTCCTTGCACATCAGCATTCCTTATAATTTATAATTATTACAAATTTGAAGTAAAGTCCATCTGTACAAGAATACTAGTAAATATGAGTAGCAGGAAATTATATTTAATTGACAGTGGTGTAAAAATATCTAGTATTGATGTTTTCCATTTTGCATAACACACAGTTAGATTAACTCATGGGCTAGTAGCATTTCACTTGAGAAAAATCAGCTGTATCTGATATTAGATCTGACAGATCACAGAATAAGAGTGTGTCTATGATTATGTTACGTTTGACCAAAATCAAACCTCATATGGCTAGCCTGCTGAGAAGTCTCCCTTTTTTAAATTCCAGCAGAACTCACTTCATATATGATTTATGGCTGTAAGTGAAGTCACTTTTCAAGGATTACCTCAAACAGCTGCTTAGCTGCAGATCTGCTCTTGCTGAGTTGATATTAATATGAAAGGGTATCATTAAACTTTAATAAAGTCTTCTGATTTTTTTTAATGCAATACATGCCTAATAAGCAATTTAGGAGTGTTAAAGTGATGCTGCATCAGAAAATTCATAATTCATTACAGAGTTTCTTATCTCACTATGCCTACTGGTAGGATTTTTGTGATGTGCACTTTTTCAGCAAAGATATCTAGTCTTCTGTATCTTCTCTCCAATTTTAGTGTCAAAATTATGATTGAAATGGCTGGTTGACTACATTGGGAAAGGCTGTAAATTCTATCTTCACTTTGACCTTCACAGGTCATCAGCAAGACAACTCCTCTCAGTCCCCTACTCACGTCTTAAAACTAAAGGGGATCGGGCTTTCTCTGTTGCTGCCCCCAGGCTCTGGAACAATCTCCCATCCCACATTAAGTCCTGTCCCACCATTGATAATTTTAAATCACATTTAAAGACCCACCTTTTTTCTCTTCTTTTTAGTGCAGTTTGAAGTTGCCCTACAGTTTTCTCCACCCTTAATTTATTTAGTTATTTTTAACATCCTCTCACTGCGTTTTTAATCTGTTCTTAAATTGATTTTATCCTGTACTTTTATCCTTTTACTCCTTATTCTTTTTATTTTTTATGTTGTATTGTTAATACATGTATTGTATTGTGATGTAATTTTGTTGTGGTTTGTTGTGTTGTATTGTAGTGACTGGAAAGCACTTGGCGCAACTCTTGTTGTTTTTAAATGTGCTATACAAATAAAAGTGACTTGACTTGACATTGTCCAGGAATGTAAGAACAGGTATGACTGCAGTGCATGACTTTTGCACTGATTTTTTTTCTTTTCTAACTGACCCTGGATATTCTTGCCAATCTCACAATATCAGTCATTCACCATGAAAGCCTGCAGTCTTGCTATATGTGAAGCCTGCTCTTAATATTTTGAAATAAATAACTATTTGAATAATTATTTTTTCATCATTTTGATAATTACCAAATTATCAATTATTTGTTAAAAGTGTCCATATAGGTTAAAACTCAATGTACTGCACTCGCACTAGCCACCCACCTACTGTACCTTACAATAAATATTCCAGATTTACATTTTTCAATGTTTAAATGTCTCAGATACATATTTCTGAAATGAGAATGCACATATGATAAACACATACTATATTTTTAGATTGTTACTCCAGTTTATCTGAAATTAGGTACAATTAATAAGAAATTAGTTGAGATACACATTTTTTTTTTTTTTGCAAGTAATTCCATTCTACTGTATGTGCTTTTTATGAACATATGGCCTAGTAATGTTTTGGCTGATTAAAATGTTTGTAATTACATCCAATTTAAATAAATAAATAAATAAATAAATAAAAATTAACTGCATGTGGAGGGTGACGATGGGGCAATGTTTCAGACAAATGAAGACAGTGAAAAGTCTTGCAACAGTATTTCTATAATTAGTCATATTGCATTCATTATAACACAAGACGCAATTAAACAAGATGGGATGATTAACAAACATCTTCTCTCCTCTTCCCCAAGGGCTGGGGAGGGGGGAATTGTGTCTTGAAGTGTAAAATTCAGAATCATGCTTTTTCCTCACATAATACACTTGAAACTTTCAGTTTTCATCTTGAAGTTACAAATTAACTTTGTACAATTAATGGAATTTAAGGGAAAATCTGGCTTTACATCAGTGGATAATTATAACATCCCAATATAAAATTGCTTGCATAAGTCTTAAGTGAGACAGAGAAAAAAGGGCATTCAAAGGGTCTGAGGGCATTCAAAAATGCAAAAATGTACTCAGTTTCAGAGAGATTACCATTATTGATATGTAATAGATGGAAGATACGGGGGCAGCGATAGCTTGGAGAATTTAAAGGAGTAACATGTGAACTATGCACTTCATAGTATCTTCACAATGTTCAATGAGCAAAGGCTGGCCCTCAAACAGCATAACCACACACATCTCATGACTGCTTTCACATGGAAGTAGCTTATCTTTTCTCTCTGTCTCAGGCTATAAGATAAGAACAAATATATCCAAGAAAGAAAGCTGTCCTGTCAGCTTGGAATGCTGAATCTGCAGTTTCAACATATCTGAAGTACAGTCACAAGATCTGATTGACTGCAAGGGCTGGTCTATAAGACCGCAATGAAAATACCATATTATAAGCATTTTTGAGTCACTTGCATGTTCTGTGACAGATTTATCTGACTTTTTTTCTGGGACATCATTTTATTGAATAGAAATAGTACTTTAGTAGAAGAAGTCTTTTTATATCCACTGCATGTTTTGTTGGACCACATTTACTACAATATTTATATGTTTCCTGTAGAATACTCTATATAACAGACATGAAGCATTTGGAAACTTATTCTACTGAAGCAATAGTTTTGTTAGTTTATTATGTTCTTTGAGCAGTGTATAATGTAATAAATAGACTTTAAATGAGTTCATCGCACTGATTACATCTTGCTGGACTGACTTAAATGAAGAAAATGTTCACTACGTAATGGAAGCCTCCATATTCTTTAGGCCTCTGTTCTCTCACTCTTGCACGCTCTCTTATATGGATTAGAAAAAAATAAAAATTCAAATAATAAATTAATTGAAATAAAAAATTAGGTTGTAGAGTGATGCTTTTTATGCTGAACTAAGATGATTTTTAAAAATAGTTTGGTATGTGTTGGTTTCCTCTGGTGCCTCTGGAGTGAGGTGGGAGGGTGAGAGGTGGAGTGTGGTGTTATTTTTACCAGTTTTCCTAATAGTTATTTGTCTCTTTAGCACATTTCTTTCCTCATTTCTAATTTGTATCATATGAAATCTTCCCTGCTGTAATAGAAAAATAAATTTAAATAAATATGATTAAAAAAAGACAATGAGTGCGCATATTCTACATCAAATGGATAAACTAATTCATTTGACCACAAATGAGAATGAATTAACTGGGTAATCCATTGACCTTTACATAGATGAATGAAACCCCTTACAAGACCAGTATACCGGATATGATATTTCCATTTAGGTTAAATCAGAATGGCTCACTTTCCCAGAATACCATCGCATTAAGGTCACTGCAGTTTTGAACCATTCAGCCATTAAGATGCATCTTGATTGACCTTTTCTACTGGTGCATGCACAAAGTTGAGAGCTATTAAAAAAAGAAAAGGCTCAAACTGTTTAACATTGGAAGTGACCATGTCTAAAAATAAAAAAATAAAAATCTAATGAAAAACCAATCAAGAACTGTCTTTGGGCCAATCCAGCTGTATTTGCCATAGAAACAGACATCTTGTCTGCTGTCATTGTTTCAGTGAATTTGGTATTCTGGTTCTGTGAAATCTCTCAGCTCAAAGAACCAGCTGTAAGATGCATCACAGAAAACAGCACAAAATAAAAATCATTCTGTTCCTTGCCTTTTCAATGATTGGATTGATGAAGATGAAGTCATACATACCAGGAAGCACATTTGAAGAGAACCTCCCTACTTCGGAGTGTCCTGTGGTAGGATTCAACAAATTGAACGAGGTGACAATAAACAAAACAGCAAATGGCTGTTCACATATATGATGAGCACTTTTTTGCTTTCTCATTTGTCATTAGTTTAACAACTATCAAACTTGTTGGGGGTTAAGACAGTGGGGTGACATATGGTTGTATGGTTAACTGGATTTACTGCATTGAAGTACACAACTAAATGACATTATGGTAGTATTTTGCTCTTTGATTTGTCGCATTAAATAAATTAAATTATGCACCCTATGACAGCACCCTACAGCTGCCCCAGACAGTACTGCTACTATGCAAACTAATGTATAGAACATAAGGACTTTTATCATTATTAGAAAAGACCACCCAAAAGTGGACTAGTCTGAAATATACAGTTCATAGTATGAGAATTGTCCATTTCCCAAGCAGGTGAATGATTGTGGAAGGCAATGCAGCCCTGCAGTGTGGTCCTGGCCCTCCACATGTATGCTAGAATTAAGAATGTCTCCTGGGTGTTCAGTCTCTACCTATTAGCCAGTACGGTTGAAGATTACAATGTATGTTGACATTATTCTGTAGGCTAGTTCTTAGTCACAAGTTTTTTTTTTCTTCCCCAAACCACAGCAGAATTTACTGCCATTTCTCTCGTTTCTGACAAAACAAAATGAAAATACAGGTCAGCCACAAATTATTCTATAGTTGAATAAATAATACAACTATACAACTTATATATAATGTCTTACATACAACTTATGTAAGACGTTATATATTTTCTGTACTTTGAAGGAAACACAAGGTACATTGTATGTTACAGGTGCCTTGCTATTCAAAGATTAATTATGGCATTAACATTTGCCGTCCAATAAAATGTTACAGTGCTGAAGGGAACATTTTGCTTCCAAGTTGGTAGAACATGAAAAGTTCCTCAACATTTTAATCATGTATCTATAAGGATATACAACAATATTGTCATGTTCTCCTAGTTGACCGGAAAAGATGGGGCTGGCATACAGTACTATCATTTAAAGTTAGGGGAAAATGTTACTGGTGCTACCAGTAATTTTCAGTATGTTACTCTGCACCACCCCAGATGCATTCAGAAAAAGTGCAGAAGTTTAAAAAAAAAAAAAAGAATAGCAGTATCATGCCGGAAGGCAAGTCCAAACAACAGATCCATCCATAACTACTTCCAGACATCATGCAGATGGTTACAGTGGCTAGAGATTTGTTCCAGTTGTAAGTAAACATCTGCGCAACCTGGGGTAGCATGTGTGTGGGTCATGTGTCCCAATTAATGAATTCTCATCAGTTTCAGTTTAAAAAAGATTTTTTATTACTAAAACATTTATTTCAAACATTTATTCTTTGTATGTCAAATGTGACACATTTAAGAGAAATAATCAAAATAATATAATAGACTCTTTCAAAAATCCCTCTAATGTTACCTTTATATAGCCGTAACTATGGCCAGCCATTTTCCAACGGTCTGCTCAACTCATTTGGTTACATTCTGTTGGAATATGGGTGTGTTCTCATGTAGCTTTGGGCTAAGCAGAATGGATTCAATGCAGATGGTTGGAAAGACAAGGCACAGCGGGATGCTGTTACACAGAGAGTCCTCCAGAGTGTCCTCGCGCAAAATCTATCAGCCATTCACACAAGCAAACTGTCAAGCAAATTTGAGCAGAGGATCATTGTCGCCATCCTGATGTAAGCAAAACTGGGACCTTGAGAATGAGACTCATGGTACAGGATCACGACACTTCTTATTTTAAAATGCAGCTACAGTAAAGTCCATTAGTCTTTCATTTAATTAGGATGGTCCGTTGGCTCTGGTAATACCAGTGAAGCATTCATGATGATAAAAGCAAAGCTTAGGTGGGGTCTGGTGGACATTACTATATTAAGCTGTTTAGTCACAAACAAGTGTGTGACAAAATGTTGCTTATCATCACAACAATTTTGGCTCCACACTTGTTTGTGACTAAGCGGCTTGGCACAGTAATGATGCTTCACTTCATACAATATAACCCCGTCTCCCTTCAATTTATTAATAAAGTAAAGCATTATCTGTCTTGTTTCCATGGCCGTGCTAACTCACAGCCTGTGTCTTTTTCAAATAAGCATATTGTTCCTTGCTTTGATGCCAAATGTGTGCAATGTTTGCCAAATGGAGTGGAGTGAGGTGGAATCAATTTCTCGCAGTTGTCTGCCTACCTGCCTAGTTATAAAGAATCACCCTTCACTTGCTCAAGTTCTGAATTTTGCCAGCAGTTTTCAGTGCCAAGAAATTGATTTTTTTTTCCCCCCACAGCTTTTAGATTTATATTTGCTCAAATATATATATTTTTTGTACTTGAGTATAGGGATGGAATCTGCGTTTAACAACAAGTTACAAAGTACATTTTAAATTTATTTTAAGAATGGAATTCTAGAAGATAAATATAATGAATAGTTTTATACTTCTAAGTTTATAAAGTAATAAATTAATTTATGTCAGAAGCAGAAGAAAGCTTGGTAGATGGAAAAGGTTTCTGGTCATTGTGCAATATTTACAGACGGTGCTTTGTCTGGGTATTTATAATTTCTCATGTAAACTTGTCATGGATGCATCTAATACTTTTTACTTTTCTCTCTAGCAGAATCAGAAGACCTTGAAATGTAAATATATGTATTACCACTTTTGAGAGTGGGTGATCTATTCATAAAAAAATAATGAACCAGGTATGAATCAGGAATTATGGAAATCTTCTCTAAAATTGAGATTTTCACAGTCACAGGCCGATTTGCATGTGAAAAGTTCACTTGCATCCCTCATGCAGTGAACTTTTCATATTAGCTCTGTACTGTCACTGTACTGAGATAACTTTCTTGTTCTACATCACACTGATGGTTTTATTCTGAGGGTAAAAATGTGTGGTTAATGTCAGAGTAAACATCCATGGTTCATGTAAAGCAGGTGCATCCGCACTGCACAAAAACCTGTTTCATTGAAATGTAAAAATTGATTGAAATAAATATTTCCTTTGGTCCTTTGAGTTAGCTGCTTGCATCATACATCAACTTTTTTAACTTTGTGCAGTCCTTTATTTCAGTTCACCCACTGCATTTTTCACCTCAGAACGAATTCTCAGAAAGTTGGCTTCAAATAACAGAGCTGGAAGGGAAGTTTTAATTATCTTAATCACGCCCAGATCTCAAAAAGTCAGGGAATTACGATAGCTTATTAAAAAGCTGATGCATTTTGTAGAGTTAAAGGGGACGGTGTTAAAATTTTAATAGAAAACTGCCACAGGGCAGTTTCCAGTTAGTGCAATAATGAGAGCTTGTTTACATATCCCAATTCTGAGGGTGATACAGCAGTCTCTTTGCCTTTCATTTTCTTCCAGGAGGTTGAGAATAATGGGCCACAGAGTCTTCAGTCTTTAAGTGAAATCATGCAGCATTAACCAATTTTAAATGTTTAGCGCAAGGGGAATATATCACATCCACAAATAACTTAAGACGTGTTCTGCGATTTGAATGTAAAATTACTTCTCACGACCATATGTAAATAGAAAGGAATGTTCCTGAAAACAGCCATGAAGATGAATATGTAAAGATTGGGATGTAGCTGAACAGTAATGTAGATGAGTACAGTAATTTCCAAATCTGTTGGAAAGATTGTTTTTCACTTTGAAGCAGAAAGAATTACTCAAGGTTGTAATGATTTGAAGAGAGCAAGTGAGCCAATAATGATTTTAATACTCATTTACATAATTTACTTTAGTCTTCTCCTGTCTTTTGACTTAGCAGTTTGACTGTTTTTGCATATTATAATTTTCATGCTTGTCCAGGGTTTATCTATTGATGAATGTATTTTATGTATTCTTAGCAAGCTTGCTTTTGGAGATTTAGTGCTGGTGTAGCCCGATGGTGTTTACTATAAAACCAAATAAAATAAAATAAATAAATGGTCTTTCCTATCATATATAGGTATCTTTATTGATGATTATTTTTGCTACGGATGTGGTCATTTCACTGCTCAGTCTCAGATAATAAAATAATGATCATGTGAACCAATTCATGCCCAGAAGAGGACACAAATTGTCACAGGAAATTTCTGGAGACCACCTTCAAAGCCAAAGTCTGGTAAGGGTGGGGGAAGTGATAGAATGAGGTGATACAGAGACTTTGGACAGGACTGGTACAGGCAGATTACCACAAGAGGGCGTAGCCTGGTCCTTTGATTGCTTTATCTCTAACGTAAAATTTTTATTATGGGAGATAACATTTATGTATTAAATCTCCATGTTACTGCCATGCTACACACGTCTTAAATAAGTAAGTAATAAATTGATCGCACCATACCTTAGGGGAACTGCTTAGCCTTTATGGGTTTAAATATTGATGGGACACATTAAAACCGAAATCTAATGTAAATGCAGTTATTATTTAGGTGTAATTGAAGTTAATACTTCATAAACATAGCAATAAAGCAGTTTGATGACTTATGTAAATGTACCATTTATTTCTAACTCAAATAGCTTTAATAAGAAGCTTTTTTTGTGAGATTCAAAGCCATTTTCTTCTGCGGCTTTGCCACAGGGATATACAGTATGAGCTATGCATAGCCTTTACAAAGCAATTTTCAATAAAGTCAGCTTTATTCTTCTGCAGAGTACACCATCTGCTTTGGTGACAGAATAAATGCGTGGAGGTATTTAACTGTACAATGTCGGGGATTTAATGACATTAGGAAATAGTAGACGAGGCAGAGTGCAATACTGGCAATTTACAGGAGTGGAAAGCGTATGAAAGGTTTTGCACTTCATGACAACTTTATTTTACGGGAGTAAATGGAGGCTAATTAAATAGATTTATTACCCCGTTTGTCTTTTTATTCATGAATTGAATAAGGCCTGACAGATAATGGTATGGATAGTTGCAAAATGCTGTTTTTCATCTTCCTTTCCCTTAAATACCAGCAGACACAATGTGGAAGAAGTGGAGGTGGGGGCTGGAGGTAGGGCTTCAACCCCCTGGGGTCTAATATAGGATGTTTATCATGGAACTAGACACATTAAATCATTGTTCTTTGATTTTCAATGGTGTGGTACAAAATATATTGTCTATAATTTGCAATTATGCCGGGATACAAGGATATTGCTAAAACTGTCGTGTTACCCTTCTTTCCATAGCTCTATGCCACTTCCCATCAGACTTGTAGTACTTGTCCTATCAGTCATGCAAATTGAAACCATTAATACACCCAGAAAACAATACGCTAAAAACAACCCCTTTGAGCTTCAATGTTAATTCATGAGAAGGGTCTGGCATTTACATAACTTATTCAAAACATTTAGGAAGGAGAGAAGGTGAAACTGTCAAAGTGTTTATAATCCAATATGTCATCCCCTATATGTGCCCTTTCAGCACGATACATATTTTTTTTTAAAAAGCATTTACCGAACCTGAATGGTGTTTCCAGAGTGTGCTGATTTGAGTAACCACCAACTCGTCCCTCTCTTGGTGTGGCTTTAATCTATTTCTCCTGTTCTCCTGGCAGTGCGTGAAATGTTAACTTTCCTGACCAGTGTAAAAAGCATTAATCTCAGATTTTAAATGTTTGCTGAATTACATGGTTGTGAGTTATTTGAGACTGATGTGGTTAGAGCGATGTGCATTGTGTTGCGTTTTCACATGCGATGCATGCCTGGTTTTTTTTTTTTTTTCTTTTACAATAATTTGCACCGAAAAGGTTACGAGTAACACATTCTCAAGTGAAGTGCTTTAACTTGTTCTTTCACTCTTTCTGGATATTTTAAGAAAACCATGCTATGTAAATTATGCAAAGATATATGGATTGTCAGATATCTAGTTTTAATTATTGCCTTTGAGAGATCGTATAAACTTGCTTATAGTCCACATTGTGACCGAGTGGCCTAGTGTGGCCTAGCGTGCTCTGTTTGACCATATGAATGCTCTCTCTCTATTCTTGCTCTCCCCTCTGCAAACATCAAAGGAAACATCCTTGGTGCAACTAAAAGTCACATTGTCTCTATACAAACCTGGGGTGTCCTAGCGTTTTCTCTCCCTTGAAACTTTTCTTACTTTATTACCTTCTGGAGGAAACACAGAACACCCAAACTATTGGGGGCCAGAGGCCCAGCATGGCTACAAAACACACAAAGATTATGATTCCTTTTGATTTTGGGTTTAAATGCAATCTTTGACATTTCATTGAATGTGTTAATGTTTATGTAGATGTTGAGGCCTGTAAGTTGGAATTCATATTTTTAGAAGCTGTTCCACTTTCAAGCTGAAGCCAAGCAGGGACCATCTTGGGAGAAAAAAGCAGTGGTTTGGTATTCTCGTTCAGTAATTTCTTTTGTGACTGTAACCTGTTCGATGTCTGTAAAATTCATGTTGTTGAATAATTTGTTCAAACATTAAGTTTCCTTTTTATTATCTGGTCGTGAGTTGTACATTTTGATAAAGGCTGATCCAACAGGTTGCTCTATACACTTTAACCACATTTGAATTCGATTACAAGTCTAAAATGGTGGATCACAGAGCCAAATAAATAAAAAATAGGTAATTATCCCAAACGTTACTGCCGAAATGGCAATACGCCCCCCCCCCCTCCTCCCCAGCATCTGTTTTTAACATGACATAAAAACAGATGCTGTAATATTCAGAGCCCAAAGCATAACAGAAATTGTATATACATCCTAACCTAAAGAGCCCTAATGGGAAACAGTGGCACACCTTTGGAAGATCCCTGGAGACCTTGTTAAATTTTGCATGGAGTACAAAAGCAATCACTGAAAGAACTTATTGTATAGTATAAAAAATCCCAAATCATAGCCATGTTCAACTGATGTCCCCAGATTTCAGTGTAGAAAATAAAAGCACACTCACACAATGAATAAGTACCTGCCCAAATGAAAGGAAGTTGAGCCATTAGTGATATTTAAATGGTTGGTTTTCAGCTGCCTTCATTTGCATAATTATCTCCTGTAAATACAGGGTGAAACAGTGAGTAGGAGTATAAACTTTTTTTCAGTAAATACGCAGTCATTTGCAGTTTTTCAATGCCTCTTTTAGCAAACTCTCCTCACAGTTTCCATCTAAAGATGTGATTAAATGCCCCCATGCCTTCAACTTTTTGGGTCTAGTGGACATCAGTGAGTGCCCCATACTTAAAATAAGCAAGAAAAATGAAACAAAACAAAAATAAATATAAAAAGAATAAATAAATTAGTAGTAATAATAATAATAATCCATCCATCCATCCATCATCTATACCCACTTATTTCTGGACAGAGTCGTGGGTACTGGGCGAGAGGCAAGAATACACACTGGACAGTTCACCAGTCCATCGCAGGGCACACACACCATTCACCCACACACTCATACCTAGGGGCAATTTAGACTCTACAATTAACCTAACATGCATGTCTTTAGTCTGTGGGAGAAACCCGGAGTACCCGGAGGAAATCCACGCGGACACAGAGAGAACATACAAAGTCCACACTGAAAGGCCGCAGCTGGGATCGAATCCAGGACCTTCTTGCTACCCACTGCACCACCGGGCTGCCCCATAATAATAATAATAATAATAATAATAATAATAATGAAACACACATAGCCTACTGAATAGTTGTGAAGGATCTGTAGTGATGGAATAAGTGCATTTAGTGAGATGGCAGTGTGAGCGTATTCCCCTGCATTTCCCCCTTGTGTCAGGGCACAGTGATTAAACAAGGCAGGGGAGAAGTGCTGTGTAGCACAAACATCTGCGCCATTAGGATGTCCTGTGGATTGGGTCAGCTTTCCTTTCCTTCCAAAACCACAATCATTCGCTTTCTCTAAAGATTAATGGCCATTGATTCTAAATAAAACAACCAAAGCAGCATGCCTTTTGTTTCCAATCTGCAGTTTTTGAGGACTGGGAAATCTCAGACAAGCAAAGTGCATTTCTTCCCATCTTCCCTTTGTACTTTTCTTTCCCTTTGGCTGCAGTTTAAGCACTTCTATCTCAGTGCATTGCTCTGTCAGCCTCTTATACTCTGATACTTAAAATTTTCCTCAACTGCTTTTTGCAGAACTGAAGAAGATAGATGTGTGTGTGTGTGCGTGTTTGTGCATGCACATGCGTGTGTTTTCGTGTGTGCGTGTGTACACGTGTGTGTGTGTGCATATGACACCAACTGAGATAAATACTCATCTCAGACCAATTTTAACTGATTTCATTATTTTCCCACAATGCCCAGACATAAATGATAAAACAAATGTAAAAATCCCTCAACTTCATTGAGTTGGAGATGATACAGACAATCTCAAATCCGACTTTATTTTGATCTATCTGTGCCTTTGAATCTTTCACCCTGCTTCTCTTCTGCTATCGGCCATTCCAAAATAAAATTATTTGACAGTAGTCAGGTTTAATTTATCTGTGTTCGAGGATATTTAGCTTTAACCGTCAAACTCAATTAGCATAATTAGAACCAGACTCAGGAACTAGAGGAGAAGTTGCCCTTCTTTTGACAGGTAACATACACTTCCCACAGAAATCCAATACCTTGTTCTTACAGTACATAGGTACATATCCTATAGAAATGTAGTCAATTTATATAGATGACAACCAATGTTTAAATATGAAAACAGCCGATTGACTTGTGTTGTGTTATTATGAAGGTAAAATTTGCTATGAAATGTCTTAAGAAATGGTAAGACTTTGAGAGTTCAGAAGATTCAACGGGGAGCACAATTTTGAGAGTTTCCAGTCTACTTCGACCTCTAAAATTGTGAACCATGTCAAGTTAAATTATTCTTTTCTTTCCCTGTGTCTTCCATGCCTACATTAAAAATAAATAAGCACAATATTTTTTTGTCATTTTCTGTTGCGTGATAGTGCCACACCTTTCACAAGCATGCATAGAATGTGTATATACCTCTTGCTGCTTGTATTAAATAATAGATGACACTTCTTTATTCTGAAGTACAGTAAACACAGGGCACTACCCTCAATAATTGCATTGTTACAGGTGCAACTTGGTGGCATGACCAATGCATGGTGAAATGCTCAGAATAAGAGGGCATGGATATAATAATAGCATATCACTCCAGAATTGTCCTCTGATAAACCATTCAAGCCATCTCCATGCTAATGCTTATGGGGGAACTCTTTCTTCCTCTATTTGTTAATTCCACAGCTGTCAAATGATGGCATACAGAGCTATAACATAATATTTATAAATGGTAAAATGGTGAATGGGCTGCATTTATACAGCGCTTTTATCCAAAGTGCTTTACAATTGATGCCTCTCATTCACCCATTCACACATACACTCACACACTAATGGTGAAAGGCTGCCATGCATTACCCACTTGGGAACTGGGCAACCAAGTCCTGCTCTCAACAATATTTTAATATTTTAAATTCCCACTATTTAATTATAATCTTTAAATAATAAAAATAAAACAGAAAGTTGACTTCACCAAGTCTCATGATGAAATAGACAGAGCTACCTGCTTTACAAATAAAATGGTCCACAAATAGAATAACTTAACATGGGTTGGTGGAGCCCCATTTATTATGTTCTTAATGAAGATGCTTAGTATCATATTAACGGATTTGTACCTCCAGACATTTGATCTAATCTGTCCTTCAAGGAGTGATGTATGTTCAATTTAGTATTTTACAAGGCATGGTTTTTCTGCAAGGCTTTGATGATTAAAAGTGACACTGTTCAGCCTCTATGAAGTTAGCACCTGGGAAAATAAATCGCAAAAGCCAGAATTTATGTTTGTTATGATTATTATAATCACATTATTTAATTCTTATGATTTGTTTATTTATCCACGCATTATGATTTTTGTTTACATGGGTATCATTTCTCTTTCTACAGGTAGCAAACAAAATAATTCAAAAACTTGGATTGAAGAGGGACAACATATACAGTATATGCAAAGCAGAGGCTACCATACAGGTCATGAATACAATAGAAATTCATTAATAAACAAGAAACATTGCCACATGCATAAGGCCATGTATATAATGCTAGAGATGGCTTGTTTTTCTTTAATTAAGAGAACTTAGCATTACTACACAAAATCTGTTAGATGTATAAATGCATATGGCTATCATACATTCCAATTGTATTATTATATAGTAAATAGTCAGCAATATACAAACATGTCAGCTTTTAAGGCTTACTGTAAAAACAGCATATATACAGGAAGTTAAAAGATCTGAAAGAAAAAATATATTTCTGTCTCAGCTTTTCAAATGGTGCAGGGACCATGCTATTAGAATGACTAGCATGCATAGTGCCCTGTCTGATTCTAATCATTCCAGATCAATGGCAATGTAATCACAATATAAAACATCTGCTCACAGAATTACAGAGCATGATGGACAGAAGCTGAGAGCTGCCATATGCAGTATTACATGCTCTCCATGCACCATAAAGAATTAGGTAATGGGGATGTCATGTTACCTGACATGGGGCAAAAACAAAGATAAGAGGTAATCCATATTGTGGAAAATAGAGGTTCACCCACTCACACATTCTGCAAAGAGCTCAGTGCTCTGAAATGTAATTCCACAATCCGCACAATCAGTGTGAGAGAGTTACGTAAAGCTGTTCTTAGAATATTTAATGTGTCTCTTGTCACTGACACCTGCAGGCAAGGGTGTACAGTAACTTTAGTGAGAATATAGGGGGTGGTTGAAATGCATAAACTCTGAGAATTGCAAGCGGGGGGGGTGGGGTGGGGGGGGGGTGGGGGGGGGGGGGTATGTTGGGGTTGGGGTTTAAGTGAAAAATATGCACGCGTAGAACATCATAAATAAAAAAATAGTACCATTTTTTGCGTAATTGCTTTATTTTCCCAGTGGGCTAATCCACATGAACTATGGAAGTAATCAAGGATCTCTATGGCCACTGCCATACAAATAGCTCAATCTGTTTACTATGTGCTTTTTTGTTTTGGATAACTTGGTCGATGGTAGCAAATACACATGATTCAGTTTTGACACTGTAGGACTAATATATTCTATACCTGAACTGCAATAGAAGTGAATACAAGTAATGTATTAGGATTTTTCACCCCAATTCCAGTTTAAAACTGTTAAAACCTGCATATGCAGGTGATGGATTATATCTGAAAACTAGAGGATAGATAATGTGTTGTATTCATTCAGACATGTGTGCTTAATCCAGCTCTCCCATCACATTGCACAGAGGAGCACGTTGTCTCTGTGACATTTTCAAACATCACATTTAATCCAGATGGTAATTAATCATCCCCGAACAATGAGGTGGCCCCAAACAGTCATGCTGTCATGCCAGGAAGGAAGAAGACACTGCCAGGGCGTGTGATGTCACTCACAACTGTGCACCAACTGTGCGAGCAGAAACGTATATAAAACGGAATAAAGGGATTTCAGGAAAAACCTGAATGTCCACCACAGATAATGTTTCTCCTCATTGTCCACTGTTACCAGCCTTGAAAACTGAATGCGCTTTCCAAGTGCATTAAAATTGTATGCTATACATGAAATCTACTGCTTTGTGTCTACTACACAGTAACTACTTAAAATCAAGAAAAAAAAAACAAAGATATTAAAATGCTATTGGACCCCATGAATTCACATTAGAATGACTGATGAAAAAAGATGTGGAACACTTATTAAATGAGCATCTGTACAAACCAACTAAAATATAGCAATAATACAGAAAACATGTTTTGCACCAATTTACTGTACCATACATGGTCACATAATATGCATGCACATCATTGAACAAACATTTCTATTTCTTTTCATTCAGTTTTTCATGAACCTGCCATTTTCCAATGATGAGATGTTATTTATAGATTTAGTTAATTCTTCAGAATGGTGCACAAAAGAGCTTTGCAGATGTGCTTCTATCTAATGCTGTCACTGAGAGAGTCCACATTCTGTTACTTACAGGCTCAGGTAGTCTGTGTGAGAGACTTTTAAACAGTTCTCTCTCTACTCAGGCCACTAGTTCATGGTAAAATACAGCGTATGTTGTTTTTTTGGCTTATTTTAAAGCCCAGGGCAGAAGTTATTTTTGGGCTACCTTAGGGCTGTCACTGCAACCTTTGCATGCACTGAAGTATCTTTGTTGTTTTAAACTTTGTGGGGGGTTTTCATGAGTACATATAATGAATAGCCTGTCTCCTCTTGTAACTACACTCACCCATTAGTGTCAACATCTCCTCTCAGGCTGCATTTATCAGCTAGAGAAAGAAAGTATTTGTCATGCATACTCCTAATATAAGGACCATGTACATGAATTAAAATAATTGTAGATCCTTCGAAAGGACACACACACACACACACACACAGATATATATATAGAAACAGTGAGAAACAAATTATTAAATTTTGTAAATCATTTTGCATACTGTTCACACACTGTGCCACTGAAAATGAATGCACATGCATCTTAATTACCCCTCAAAGAAAATGTTCTCTCTCTATCTTGTAGAAGGCCAGTGCTGGCAGATGCTTATCGTGGAAATTCGCAGCTTTAACTCTTATTTTACAGACGGAAGAGAGCTTATCTTGAAAGCCAGTTTGAAAGACTAGAAAATTATTGTAGAATAGAAAAAAGAAAAGCAAGAAGAAGAGCAAAAAGAAAAAAATCACTTGGAACAAATAAATCTGATTTACAATTTTTTCTGAAACAATTTATTCACTGCATGTATTTAATACCATGCATGCATTTGAAATAATTCAATCATATATCAATGGTTCCTGCTATCTACATTGCACATGCATGTCATAGTAAAATTATCTGAACATGGGAGTTTTCATTATGAGGGCATGAATATATCCCTTGCTTTGAAATGAAACAAAAAGATTAAATGTCTCCCAGTATGTACACTGCTTTGTCCAGAAGTGATTTCTAATTAATAGGCTATTGAGAAAATTGAGCTGAACAAGCCAAACAGGATATAAAGGCACACATCCCAGTGTGCTTGGAGGGAGACCAAATAAAATGGGTTTTTTTTCTGCAAATTGACATTCAGATGCTATTCTTCACTGAATAGCTGTTCTGTTCCTTTCGCTGTGAATGAATGGCAATGAAAATATGACAGTTTAGATGATAACACTATACTATACTGTACTATACTATACTATACTATACTATGCTACTACTTTTTATATTTAGAGATTTTTTATATTCCTTTTAATATAAATAAGTAAATAAGCAGTTCATATAAGGAGTTTCAAAAATGCTATCTTAGCAAATAAATAATGAATGAAAACACAGAAATACTTGACCACACTTATTAAATACTTGCATTAAAATTTCAACAAATTATATCACTATTTACTTATGAATAAATAAATATGTGCAGTATGTCTTTACCGACCATTTACCCACCACAGTTGGCTTGAGTGAGCACAAAATATTTGAGCACAAGTGCGTATTCATAAAAATGATAATTATATTTTAATTGTGCCATGCAGTTTCTTACTAGATACAATGGAATGAGCAGAAGTTTTTAAATAGTATTCATGCACTAGCATATTTCACAGGATGGTACTAGCATATTTCACATGATTTTTGAAGATGATCGTAGTGGAATTTAAACGGGTTCTGGATTTATGTTTTCGCAGACTAATATGGCCGAACACCACCCAACGAAACAAGATGAGGTCAGATTATTATTAAACTTGATGAACCAGAAACTCAGTGCTACGCCTTGAGGAAAAGACACAGACACTCCAAGGCCTCTACGTCGGCAATAAAAAGCTGTTTGGAGAACTGCAATGGTAAGCACTGGAATTATTAACATTTAGCTCTGCTTACAACACAGTATAAAAACATGGTAAGCAGAAAAAGCAGCTAGATCTGGTTGGAGGAGGGTTAGACTTTTGTACTTGTAATTGTTCTTTTGACATTCAGCTTTTTTTCCTCTTTCTGTGAAATAAATTTGCATTTGTCCATGGCCTAGTAAGCTTTTATACCATGATATAATTTGTAGAAAGCAAACAAAAAGAAGTAAATGACAGAAAATTAGCCAACATGTATGTATCTCTGTAGTTACTTATTAATGCTTTAAAATAAAGTCACACTCATGTTTTTTTAATGGTTTATGAAGCCACTAAGAGGCTTCAGTTGACACACAAATTCAGCATCTTTAAAGTTAACACCTCCTGTCACTTTTGGATCTTGGTGCCAGTTTTAACCAGGCCATCTAAAAACAAGAAACAAAACAAAAAATAATTTTAATTCTTTCCTCTCCTGATCGATGAAAATGGAAAGGCAAATCAATAGAGATCACAGCTTAAATGAAGAGTGATTTCAGCTGGCTTAGTACTATTGACTGGTGCCTCTTTATATCCTTATTCTGCTGTCTGGCTGCATTTACTTGACTCTCCAAGACTACTAGTCAGCTGTGGATCAGACTGAATGCTTCTGAACAAGGAATGGCAATAACATTTAAAATACATGCTGGCTGTAGGGCACACTGGACCATGCGGACAGAAGTGTCACATCTCTTAGAAAATGTTCATTTGACATTGCAACTTATTTTGTGTCCTTATGGTTGATATACATGTCTTGACTTTAACATGATCAGAATGTCCTCTGTTTAATTCTGCTTCCAATTAGATAAATAGTTGTTCACTGTTATGTGCTTCAGTGGAAAATACGCAGTGAAATTCTAACTCTAAAAGAATTAATTTGAGCCCAGCAGGGGTCAAATGTGTTCTATCATAGTTTATTTTGCACAGAAGATTTTACTTCCCTGTTTCTATTATTTTAAAGATGACTGCTTACTCATTCTCATTTACTGGAAATTCTGTGTCTCAGAGGCAATTCAGCTTTATCAGATATACTGTACATCCCATCTCACCACAACTTATTAAATTAACAGAAGGAGTTAAATGTACATTAATAAGTCACTGGTTAAAATACTGTATCTAAAAGATTTCAAAGGATTCTGTAAAATTTAAAGAAAGTTAATGTGACCCAAGAACCTGAATGAACTCCTTAGAAATTGCTGATGAAAACATTTTGTAGATACAGTGGTGAGCTCTGAGACTCTCAAAGGCTTTCTCTGAGAAGGAATAAGACGTGGGAAGAATTTCAACTCCTATTTTGCCAGTGCCGCAATGGCGGATTCTCACTTTTTAAAACACTGAGAGTTCAATAAAATCATAAATGATAAAAGAAGAAATCTGCGCAGAGAGGAAGATTTCATCAGACAAAAAAGAAGAAGAACAATGGTTCAAGGGCCTCCTAGATCTGTCAAAGAAATGCCACTCATTCAAACATCTGAGGAGAACACAGAAAGAGAAATCCTGGAAAGGAAGAGAGAACAGAAATCAAATGAAGCACAGAGAACTGATTTCCAGTTGTACATCACAGAAAAACTGAGGTGATCCAGCTTTATAGAAAAACACATGTGAATGGGGAACACTCAGGCATCTGATGCATTGTGGGAATACAGAGTCTCTGAGCACCTGAGGGTTGCCAGGGGGCAGTAGACACCCCTATTCGTAAAAATAAAGGAAACCAAATGGATTGGGAAAACTACAGAGGAATTACCCAACCTAGACCTAAGGAACAAAATAAAGGTGGGATAAAAGAGAACAGAGAAAGCAATGGCATCCCAATTCCTTGAAAGTTAAGATGAAAGATGTGGCCATGTGGATGAAATTTTCATCTCACACTGAGGGAAAGGCATAGAGCACGACAGATCACTCAGCGATCTGTTTCTGACAGAGAAATAGAAGAGTCAGCAGGGCCAAACTACTGAAAATAGGGAAGTTGAAAGAAATAAGAAAAAAAAACAGGTTGGAATGTGATATGTCAGAGGAGCACCACTGGGATGCAAGTGCTTGTTGGGGCTACACTGGATGCATGGCAGGGATATGATTTCTTTTTTGATCATTGAATACAAAAACAAAATATCACCATAAATATCTCACATAAACACAGAAGGATGAACATTTCCTGAATAAATAAATAAATATGAGTAAATGTGGATATTGATCTTGGATGATCAAAAGCTTAAATCCATGTTAAGACTTTTCTTTGCAGAATTTTGCTAATTGATACAATACTAAATCCACCGGTCAGACAATGTGTACTCGCCTCTTAGTAGGCCACCAGAGTATCTGCTCTTCCTAGGACATGATTCTTTTCCTTCTGTTTTTATAGTGTTAAGTTAGTATTTGTGCTTTATCTGCCCTTTTTTGTACAATTCCAACATGTGGAAGCTTGTGGAATTACTGTGGTCCTGACAGAATTAGAGCCTGAAAATGTGTTGTCCAGAATACAAACTAAAGCCAAGCATCCTGAGAAAACGGACTTTCTCCCTTTATCAGAAAAAAAATATCTAAAAATCCATCTAAGCCAAAGAGAAGAAAGCCCCTTGCAACACATTTTCTCAGGGCTAGGGAAATCTGCAAAGTTAGCACATGACTATAAAATAAGACGCAAATGCAGACTTAACTTCTGATACACGCACAGTCAGCATCAGGGGATGCCTGTGAGATTAACACAGTGCACTCTGCATCTTATTACGTTAGGCCGACTCAAACGGGTGATTTTAATAATGCATATTTACGCATGCATACTCTCTACATCTTGTCAAGCACAGTGGAATTAAACAACTTTATCATCTAAAAATGACATTTTATGCCCTGTTTTTTTATTACTGCTATGGTAAAAGGGGGTGGTAGTCTTGCATTCACAGAAAGTGTGATGGTGCTGTGAAAAAGATATCTCAACTTCATCTTGGGATAAATTACATTTCCCAGATACTTATACATTCATATTTTGCATCTCTTCAGTGTGCTTTGAATTCTTCCCCGTCTGGGCTTTGATGAAATGTACAGGCCAAAATGGAGTCAACAAATAATGAGGGTTATCATTTCCCCAGCATGTCCCTTGGGTGTTTAGATCAGTGCTGTCATATGAAAGTTTGAAAAAGACAGACTGTCATATGAAAGTATGAAAATGACTGACAATGACAGCTCATATACAAATGAAACTGAACTCAGCTGTTTTCACCACCATCCTCCTGCCAAATGGCTGAAGCTAAGCAGGCTTGTTTAGTATTTGGATAGGTGACCTTCTAGAAATGCCCTTACTCAGCCCTTGAGAAGCACATCAATTGATGAGGTAAAGCAGCTGATTGTAAGGCTAACTCAGGTCACCTGGTTTTATGGGCCTGAACTGGCTGCTGATCTTAAAGGGAAAGTTAACCTGAAAATGAAATGAAGGTGTGTTTTCTCTTACCCAGAGTACTATCTTTCCATCCAGATAGTTTCGAGATTTTACATGTTTTCTAGATATCCACCGCAGCTCACTCTGATACAACCAGAACAGACCCCTATTTTCATGGCGCTCAATGAGTTTAAAATTTGCATTTAAAAAATTCAACAGCAATATGCCAAGGTTACTCACAAACATCCATATGACTTAATTTGTGCTTGATCTAAACCAGCTATGCTCAAATTCTTTTTTTGTGAAGGGAGGAACAACCAACACTTACATTAAATTTAAAGTCAAGGTAAAGGATAAATAATGACTGAATCCAGGCCGGTGTCTCTGGTGGCAGACCAGAGGTATTCTGGGAAACTCCATCTGACATCGCCGGATTGCTGCTGCCACACATAACTCAGGCGTGTCTCTTGTCTTCATCCCGCCACAACAGCAGTTGCAGATTAGCGGCTGTGTCATGCCGGGGTCAGAGCAGTTGAATGCATTGGTGCCTTGTGGGACTTGGTTCTGAAGCTCCTGCGCCACGTGCAAACTGATAAATGCACTGCTGGGAGAGGCTCACGAAACGTGAGCGCCGCTGGGACCGCACGGTGCGAATGAGGCAAGCTTGCTGCCTGGCAGGCGGAGTGCAGCAGAGTATAGCGTAGCTTAACATCCAGTGTTAGCCATAACAAATCACCTCTGACCTGCAGAGAAAAGGGGAAGATGGCTGTCGCGTACAGAATCAGACAAAATCGCTCAAATGAGTCCTTTAACTAATCTTCCAGACAAGAGTCCTGGAGAGGTTACCGGGGAGAGCTTCCAAATTACTAGCACCATGCGGCCTGCCCACCATTGGCTAGGGGGGTGGCTGGCTGAAATGATTGGCTGAGGCAATAGCCACATGTCCTTTGCTGTGAGCACTGTTCGGCCTCAAAAAATAAAAATAAAAAGCTTCTGACCAGCTGTACTGTAGAATTGGATGCAATCTTAAAAAGAATGTGCTAATATCCAACATTCTTTTTGTGTTACTACGTTTGTGTCAATTTCAACAATTTTTGTCAAATTACCCTGCAATAACAATTCTTTTGGTTAAACAACAATAATTTCTTTCTTGTACTTCTTGTTACTGTACTTCTGGTCTTGTATAAAGCTAAAGTATAAAGTGTATTTTAGTGTCCAACAGAACTATTAGTGTATTAAGAATCTTTGTTAAGAATCTGTGTTACAAATAGTACTTCTTTTCTGAATTTCACCAGGACCATATATGTTCATTTTACCTCAAGACCTGAGGCATTGTTAATTGCCATTGCTTTAAAAATTGCAAATTAGCTTCACCATGGCACCGGTGCTTTTTCTCCTAGTCGTCTTCAGTTCAGTGATTGACTTCATTGATTATTGTATTGCAAAATCTATCCAGATTGGGTGAGTTTTTTAAATAATTGAAAGAAACAATCAATGATTGATGTCTTTCAGTGTCATGCACTTTCAGGACAATTTATATTAATAAGTAGTAAAACAGTTTTATAATTAGAGTAGGATTACTGGATTATTCAAATCATGGCATGCAGTACAGAATCAATAATTATATGCCTGCATCTACTATAATCTTTCCGAGGAACAATTTTATTCCAATCATCCTTAAATAGGGACTTGAATCCCTGTCTACTTTAAAACATTAATAAACCAAGGTGTGGGTTATTAGACTGCACACATTATTGTATAATACTATACTATACTATGCATTCTTTCCATAAGCAGCAGGAGGAGCTCTTGAAGTACCCATGTGTCTTCTAGCAACTTCTCTCCACCTTGGACAGAACGGCATTTTTATTCACCTTGATAGAAATTTGGTAAAGAGAGTGAACTCCACAAATATCCTCTGGCTAAATTCAGACAGCTCATCTCCAGTGCCAGAGTCAATACCCCACCTACTGAAATATCGACACGGTAGAAATACAGAGACAAATCTTGAACTCCTGCCAACATCAGCTTCTAATCCCTGAGAGAAAGCCAACGTGCTCTCTTCCCAGGATAAGCGGCATTGTTAAGCCTTAAATCATCCAAATTCAGAACAGTCCGCTCCCGACTTTGAGATTTCATATTTAATATTTAATACCCCGAGATCTTCTGATCTGTCTAGGATCATGCTACCCTAATCCAACTGTGATATGACTCCGTGTTTTATATGTTAATATTTCCCGCAAAACGGATCTTTGATCAAGCACTCGGCAGATCGGCATCCATTCAGACACGCCAGATGGTTTCACAAACATATTGAGCTTTTTTTCTTGAGTGTATATTCATATTTTGATACCATGCTCAGGAAAGACACAATATCCTCTGGCATTCCGCTGTAGATACGGGACTGCATCGATATATAAAGAAAAGCATTCTGGAAAGCATAGTCACATTTGCAAGAAACTGCAAACAGCCCTTCTGAAGGTACTGAAGAGCAGATGGTGAATTGTGCATGGTAAATGCCCAGTAGACGATGTAGTCATTTCATGCTATTTAAAATGGTGTGGCCTAATTTTGAATTTTGCTTGATATCAAATTGTATAGCCCTCTCTCATTTAACAGAAATTCTCGATCATTCCATCATTATTTTCTGAAAAGTAGTCTACAGTGTGTGGATCAGGGTTGCAGTTGTTCATGAATTGTTTCCATTTATACAGTAAAGATGCATTAGAGATCCAGGTAGTGATATTTGAGTAGATCTTGAATATGTAACTGTAGTGTGATCACTGGAAACTCAGTGACAAGATGTATATCTTCAAACATGAAACATATTTTCGGCATGTTATATATTGTTATATATTGCTTTTTGCCTGCATTTCTGATATGATCAAAGTGCTCATTTTTAAAACTCCATAAGAAAGCTGGTGGTTTCCTGTTTATTTTATGCACAGTACTACTGGAGAGTACGATAAGTTGATCAAATCAGAGCCCCCTGCTGTACTGGTATTCTGCGTTTCATGTCAACTATTGCCTCTCAAATGTTTTAGCATGCCAGTTAACTCATTTAAGGAGCTAGCCAGCTAGCACGCAGGCAAGCTAATTGAAGAGGTAGTCGACAATCAGATGAACAGCACTGCAAAGGGATTTCTTCCTTAATGAGGGAGAACAATGCTCTCCCACAGGAGTCAGCACTGCTGGCTCACACTCTTGTGAGCACCCAGAGTTTTTTGGTCAATGGAAAAGCAGCACTCTCGGGCTGTCAATGAATGTTGAGAACTATTGACATTTTGAAAAATGCTGAAGGGCTGTAGAATGACCCTTTTTAGGATTAGAGATCAGCATCAGTATGGTCAATTAAACAGTTGGGGACTGGACAAGCACAAACAGTGAGTGTAATTTTTGTGTTGAAATCTTATCTTGCAACATGAAAGTGGAGCTGGAGTTATAAAAACAACAGACATTATTTATTTTAAGGAATGCAGACAGTAAGTTGTGACTTTAATATCTTTTCATTATTCTGTTTGTTAAATAATGAACACGTGTGCCCACAGAGTTCTCTCATCAGCACAACTGCCTTTAAACTTTCTTCTCATTTCCATAAAAGACTTCTTTTGTCTGTGTTACATGCACTAATGATGGTTTTCTCAGTTCTCTTTGAGAGTTGAGAGGTACATAAAGAAATTGACCATTGCAGTTGCACCACTTTATCTCTCAAAAGTCACTGTTGATTGATGATGTTAGAAATGAAGCATTGTTTGTACCACAAAACCTCATCATTAAAAAGTGCAATATATGCTACTTACAGTACCAAGGAGCAGTGTGATGAATATATTTTCATTAATTTCCATAACATTAAAATATTTTAAGCGTATATGTGCTGACCCGAAAACGCTCACGTTGGGTACAGTTTCTTTCTCTGAATATTTGGGGTCTAAAAAAGTTGTTGAGTTGGCAGCACACTTTCATGTTCTATGACTCTCTGCCTCTGAAGTATCTGGTAAAAGTTTAGATTCAGTTTGGAAAATCGCTAGATAAGTTTCAGAAAGTCTACATGGTCTTTATTCACCTTAAAAATATTAAATTCACATTTTTCCCCCAAATTTTCTTTCAGCAATGTGCTCTTCTCTGAAACATGTGATGTAAAGCCGCTGCTTCTTTTCATGTCCCAGTCCACAAACGGCATATGCATGAGTTGGAGAAAGACACTTCATGTGCAGTGCAGCTCAAGTACAGCAAGTGAACTGTGGGCACTCGACAGGGGGTCACTGGTTAGTGATGAGCCACAGTCATCCCATCCAACCAAATCCCCCCTTTCTGAGGAGCCTGACTGCCATTATGCATAACCCTGTTGGATACCAGCCACAGTTGCAACTGGTATAGTTCGAATTTGATACTAGGCCATGGGGCCCATACACACACTGAAAGTGTCTTAGCAGCTTTAGCCACCCAACAACCACAATCATTCCAATGTTTACTTTTTTACGCACTTCTTTGCAGTAAGTGATTTTGAGCACTATATCTACAGATGTACACAAACTGTAAAATAGTCATTATCAGTCAAATAGCAGAATTTGAGTGTTCCTGCATGTCTTACTTATTTATCAGAACTGTCTTTTAAAGCAAATTTTAGATACACATTTGCATTGTTACATGAAAAGACAGGCACATAGTCATGAAGAAAAATGGTACATTTTGCTAGTTTAAATTTCAATTAATGAAATTCAAAACATTTAATGTAATGGCTTTTAGAAGAAACCTTTTGTTTAAATTATGTAATTCCAGCTCATTTCAGCTGAGAAGAAACCTGACCCATGCCATGACACATTCATGCATTCCCTAGAGAATGTGATTGACAGGGATCACAGAACTCCCCAAATCTCAGATATCACTGTCAGCAGAATATTAATAAATATGCAAACTTTAAAGTGCTATCACTGAAAGGAAAAAGGGAACATACTGTGTTCCTTTTTGAAATGTATTAATCTTTCTATTAATCTGTATTCATTTATTTATATTTTGGCTCTCTGAGATTAGGTATTTGAGAACATTGCTTGAACCTGTATGTCAGGTCTGGTGAAAGAATCCATAAATCAATTAGGATTCAAGACTCTCCGTTCTTCAGTTCAGTCTGTATGGGTTCCACCATTACAAGTTTAGAATGACTGCACATAAGCACATAAATATTGTAATTTATCTTAAGATTTTCTACTCAATGAGTCATAATTGATTTAGACAAGATATAACCCCTTTTTGGGGCCAGGTGGATGTGCCACTATCCAAGTCTCTCATGATGAAGAACATACCATATGTACTTTAACCATCTCTAGATGAAACATTTTGAATGGGGAACCTTGTGTGGTGAATGTCACTCTGATTAATATATTTATTCAATCCTTTAGCCCATGATGATCTTGACTCATGTCTCTCTCTTTAGATGAAAGTGACACTTTGTGTTCTTTTAATGCCTTTTCGTAAGACTGTAAATTAAAGTGTTTTTTTTTGTACTTTTTAAAGTATTTGTTGAAGTGTTTCTGGGCCTGCTATTTGTTTTTACTTGCAGCAACTTACACTTATCTTGTTCTTCTTTCCAGAAGTAATTGTAGCTTTTGAAAAATGCTTTTAAACACATCAATATAGAAAGCTCGCAATTCTCGATCAGCATCAAGCACCAATCACAATGTATTCTACAAAATGGTACTGCAGTGGCCAGCAGTGATGACTCTTCATTGGGAAATCTAACTTGGCACTTTTCTCATAATAGCACAAAGATTTGATGGGGTTAGATAGTGTTCACAAGGAGTCATGAAGGTGTGTACAGGGATATCAAAAATGCATTTATGCTGCCTTAAAGAATGGTATTTGGATTTTTGAAAGAGGGGCTGAGTAGTTTAGATGTGAGTAAAGGAAATTTTGGGATTTGGGATGGGAAAAATCACCAGTTTTATTACTGCAGTACTATTTACCAGATATAAAGGGAGACAGAAGCCTACTGCAAGAAGAGAAGCCCTCCCTGTACAGGGAAAAGAGCAAAACTGAATGTTTTCATAACTGTAGACAATCATGCAACGTTGTCTTCTGCCAGGTTTTCAAGCCCTTTGCTTTTGTTACCTGCCATACAAATTTCTGATTGAAACAACTGCAGTACAGCCAGCAAGATCTATGGGAGACTGCTCTGAGCTTTAAGAGTTCTGTATGGACCCTTCGTTTTCTTCACAATTAGATTAAATGGCAGCCATTTCCGTAGTTATTTCAATGCCACATAAAACTACACTGAACCCCACTTAACGTTGTCCTCTGCCTGACCTGAAAGTGTGGCCTGATCGGAATTCATAAGAGGACAACTTCCTGCTCAGAGATTGAGCAGCTAAATATAGACACAGCTTGGAATATTAGCACGAAAGTGTGATTCACGGTGTTAAACCAAGTCGCAAAATAGGTGTTTATTAAATTCCCATGAATGCTGTATCAAAAATGCACCTACATATTTGTAGATGTTTCATTTTCTCTTGTTAAAAAATACAACGAAGGGTGAGTTTGAGCTGCCAGAGACCAGCTTCGGAAAGAGAGCTCTGTAGCACAGGGACGTCTGTAGCTTAGCAGATGAAAGGATTCCCCTGTTTTTATGCCTGTGGCTACTGATGCGCAATGACTGCAGTAAACATGGAAAACAGAGGGAGGTCCTGTACCGTAGAGCTCTTAATGCTTCACAGTGAAGCAGGAGTTTCTTCGTTTGCCAAGCTGGATCTGTACTTGGCACTCCGCGCACAGTCTTTTTGGCTATGCTGGTATTTTTCAAACAAATCAGAAATGCTTTATATGATGCAGTGTATTACATAATGTATAAATGCAATGTGATCTCCACATTCCTAAAAAAAAACATTTGTTTTAGATTTTCCTTTTGGATCTAAGTGAACTGAAACTAATAAGGTGTCTTCATTTGGGTTACCTTGAGTACTGTCTGAACGATGTCTGTAGTGACAAAGTTTGCTGGTGACAAGAACTAATTAGGTTTACTGTCATGTTAATTATAATAAATGTTCCATGGGATATAGAAGCTTGAAGTAAGTTCATCTAAGATTGGGGATGGGGGTGTGGGGGTGAATGTAAGCAATAAAATGATGCACACCAGTGAGCTCTGTCTAAGAAATCCTTCTTTTACATTTCCATTTTTATTGCTGTCCATTCCAGGCCATTTAATGTGCAGTGTGACATCGAGCTTAAACCAATTTGTTTTGCCTGTTTTTTTCCATCCTAAACTTTTTCCATTAACATCCCCCACATAATGAAATATTGTCCATGTAAAAATATAGGACGTAAGGTAGGTGCAATATATAAATCTAATCATTGCAAGGATCACTAAGCAGGGACTATGAAGTTATCTCATTTGTATCAACTTTATGGAGCAGAAACCAGAATTTGATCATGGTTGTAGAACCAGCATTAATCAAAAATGTGCATTTATGCTACCTTAAAGTATGGTGTTAGTATTTCACACACACACAAGAACACATGCACACACACACACACACACACACACACACACCCACACACATAAATGCTGTTTCCATTGAAATATAAGATAAATACTTGGAGGCAGAATTTGAGATCTTTTCACCTGTATTATCACAATTCAGGATTTAACTGATACCTTGCTTTTACGTGTTACATATTTATATTTTTGATTCCAGGTGCCTTCTGTATGGCAATCTACATATTTAACAATTAATACTTTAGTGAGAACTTCAGCTCTTGGTCAGGGATACAAACGCGCATACAGATACAATTGTGTCTCTAGGTATCTCAAGAAATGACTTTTTATCAAGTCACCTAACCACTTGTCACCTTGCCACTTTGTGGGAACTACCATTGAAATCCTTGTACGCTGGCCATGACTAGATACAGTGATGAGATATTTTGTGACAGAAGGATCACTGTCAGGGGTTAAGCTGGTGCTAACATTCATTTTGCCATTCATAAAACCCCTAAAGGTGACATGGCCAGACTGCCGCTGTCCAGTTCTCTCTATTTTTCACTGGAATAGCAGCGGTAATTACTTTTTTAGGACTGCATAGCTCATTTAACACATTTTAAACTGGGCATGTCCTCAAATTTTCAGCTCACTTTGCAGTCTCAGTCAACTGATCGGAAATTAAGGTCAGGTGTACTTTGACACAGCTCATTTAGCTGAGCAACAAACAAATGTCATGACTGTTGTCAAAGTTTAATATCAGCATGGGGTTCAACTCAACCACAACAAGCAAACACATCAAAAGTTAGTTGCAGTTGGTCTATGGAGGATGTTACTTGCAACAAAAACCTCTGTTGCTTGCAACTAAATTTTATTTTATTTGTATTTAGACTGCAATATATATGCAACTCCCCTGTAACTTGAGTTGCACAGTGACCTAATTTAATCTTATCAAAATGCTGATTGTGGACAAGTTACACTAGGCATGCTAATATTCTGTTGATAATTCCCTTATACAGTAGTATAAAATAGAAATTTTCATCCATTTATTTACACTGCCTAGCTAGTAAAAAGGATGCTGTGTGGACCCTGTGTGGACCCTACAGAAAGAAGTGGGAATTATTGAATACTCTCAAGGTTTGTACATATAATGCTTACTTAAAATGTTACCACAACATCAAAATACCAGGTTTCTAGTCATCAGTTTTTGAATTTAATTCAAGATCAGCAATTATATTTATAAACATCTAGTTACATGTTCACAAAAAACTGTTTACTACTATTTTAAATTGCATTTTTTTAACCATCTCTGTGATTTGCATATGATTTGCATATAATTACTAGAACCTCAGATAACATTAGCTAACTATAGCTACTTGGATTTCATAATTATTTTGGTAACTTGTCTATCATTATGTACATTAATTTTGTATAGATTTGATACTTATTGAGAGATTATTTATTTATTTATTTATTTATTTTGGCCTATAAGCCAATAAGCCAATAAGCCTAGGTGTGCTTGTAAAAAAAGAAAAGAAAAATAAGCTTTATAGGAACTGTAAAGAAATGAAATATCTTTGTCATATGTTTTCAGTAATCATAATGCAGGAGAGATGGACCTCCGAAGTCAGAAAGGAAAGGCTTTAATGAGCCATAGTTTACTTTCCACTTTGCTGGAAAGACAGATATATTTATTGCGGGGTGTTGTAATATGAATGAATAAATGAGTATATAAATTCATGGAGCGGATCTGCCTCTTCCTTTATGTACAAAGTGTAATTCTGCCTGCCCGATTTGCACTTTAATGCCGTAGTTTATATGACAATGACAGAACTGCATCTAGCCTGTGGTGCTCATATGCATCTTAAGTCATGGAGGAGAAAATAGAGGAGGAACATTACACTTTAAGGGGGAAATCTGATGTTGAATTCTGAGCGTCTCAGCAAGTCGTATTTCATGTTCGATGAGCGCATTCGCTGCAAGCTTTAGTGCCCCTCAGTTTTGCGGGCGTGGATGCCCCCTCGTAGCCTCATACAGCAGCGCTGTCGGACAGTGCCCGGGTAGTGTATGCCAGCGTGCCAGCCTGCCTGCCCACGTGGCCCCGCTGGCACCACACAGACGCCTCCTTCAGGTCGGAGTAACTGCGGGCGCTCCGACAGCGCGGCTCGCTCCGTGTGCTTAAAAAAGGAGAACATCCACAGAGGAGACCCCCCCCCACCACAAACCCCCCCCCGCCCCATCACCGCCGCTGTCACAAACGCTTCTTGTCGTCAGGCTTTCTGCGGCTCCCCAGAGCTGGTTGCCAAGGCAACCCCAGCTCCATTAATATGCGCGGCAGAAGGAGCGGGGAATGCCTCTTGCCTCCGGAGCGCGACGGCAGCATGGTTACTACACATGAGCAGAGCGCGCTCACTCGGCGTAGTATACGAGAGGCGCCTGACGCCTTGCCATTAAGCTACGCTGTGCTGTGAGGGTCACAAATCATATACTTGTACATTAAGTCACCAAGTGTCCCAATCTGGTCACTGTGGGAATTTGAATTCTTTCAAGATCCTGTGTAAATTTGGGAAACTCTACAATTACACTCAGGATTCAGGAGTTTTGCTTCACAAGTGAAAGACTACACAATGCGATCTCGTTGAGGGCTACATCCCTGTCTTCTTAAAGGGGGGAAAAAAGAAACCTTTGGTGAGATCAATGCGGAACAGGAGAGCTAAAGGGGAGAGATAATCTTGGACACAAGATAAGATCTCCTCTACCCCCCCACACCCCCACACCCACGCCCCCACCTTCGTTCGTCAACTCCACAGACCTTCAGCCTGCCCTCGTCCTGACGAAAGGAGAAGAAGAAGTGAGCGGCTTCAGCTGCTGAGCTGAAGAAGAGAGATTAGAGTCGAACTGATCCTGGCGTCTGTGAGATGAAACTCGGGGAGGGAACACTCAACTGCATCAGGGAGCGAACGCCAACAACTGACCCTGAGTTTGACAGTCTGGAAGAAGACACTGCCCTCCTCAGATCCTTTGGCCATCCTGTGCTCGAGAATGAGTGGAACCGACTTTGCAGCTAGTTGCCGTGGATGTTTGTGCACCACAGAAAGGCCGTCTCTTGCAGCATGTCCAATGCTATGTTTCTCCTGATGCTGTGCAAGGTAAGTGCTGTCACCTACCTTCTGTCAGCAGTGACTCCTGCTGTGCAGGTCTCCCGAAGGCTCTCCAGCACGTTGTAGCTTATTGTACCAATGTGTCAAGACACATTGTAAATTAACAACTGATCCTATCTGTTTTGTACACTGCTTGTAGCTAGATTCTTTTGTTGTTGTTACCGATTTGCAGTTTGAGGTACAGCAGTTCTATCTTTGAGATGCTGATGAATACTTGAGCATCTCCAGTGTTGATAAGATGTTGATAGGACTGTAATGACATGTGGTTTAAAACTGTTTTTAGTTTTAAAAACTGATATAGATATCCATTAAGGGACAGATGGACTAACAGCAGTCAAAATCCTTATCATTCTGCAGTGCTTACATTTGATATTTTAATTTTGGTAATAGCAGTCAATTCCATTTCTGTGCATTTTCTGAGGCACTCTTTTGAATGTAAAAGATAATTAGGAACATTGCTGTTTGCATACATGCACAATATTTAGATTTTTAATTGTGTCAATCAAGTTGGTATGCTGTTTTTATTCAGTCGGATGTCACGTTTGAAAAAAACTTTATTCAGATCAAACAACTCATTTCAAATCAGCATGAAGCATGAAAGATTTTTACAGATGCAAATTGCTGCTTAATCATTAAAACGTCATTAACACTTGAGAGGCTAATAGGACATGTGAATAACATGATTACTTTGTTGGTTTTAAGAAGAATATCTTACTTGTAAGATATCTTAATTGCCAACCAATAAAAAAAAAAGGAAACCCAATCATTATGCATCATATATTCCTCTTCAGTGAAAGTTTTTTAGAATATTTTTCCACTAGAATTATTCACACAGTTGTATATATATATATATATATATATATATATAGAAGAAGTCACTAAATTTATAATGTGGTGCATAATTTCTGTAGCTAGCTAATGATAGGTTAAGCTGTTTACTATAGAAAGTTAGGTTAAATGTGTAGACGATGTGTCTGTGTATATGTGTGTGAGAGAGAGAGAGATAGAAAGAGAGAGAGAGAGGGCGAGAGAGAGAGAGAGAGAGAGATGTGTGGGGAAGTTCTTTGTATTAATTCTATAACAATGCCAAAAGCACCTTTGCTTGTCAGAGTAAGTTAATATTGTGCAATGTTTGACACGCTTTGAATAATTCAAGTGGCATAAGGTTTCAAGCTTGACTAATTTTGAGACATTAATTTTGATTAGGCGAGCTCTAGTCAGGATCTCTATATTTGTTTTTGTTTTTTGTTTTTCAGGTAGGATGTTCCTTTCATTCTTTCTGTGCGTTCTTTTTTTAATCATGCTCCTGGCTTTGGTCTCGAAATGCAGATGTGATCTCCTTTATTCCCCAGCAGAAATAAATGCTTAGTTGAACAATAAGTGTTTGAAGGTCTCATTTTTACTTCCGGCAAAAGTAAAATGAAGTGTGTTTAACTCTTCTTTCTGGTTAGATTTAACAAAATGAACTATATTTTGATTGGAGTCCCTACTTTATTTGGAACATATAATAAATCAACATACCTGAGATATTCCCATCCAATAGTATGGTTTAATACAGCCCTCAATACAAATACTGTTATATTCATATTGATTAAGCCAAGCTTGAATTTTCACAGGGAATTAAAAGAGGGCTAAAGTCAAACCTTCACACTTCAGCGGTATTATATTTTATTCATGGAGTAATGAATTTTTCTGTATTCATGTTCTCTGGAATTTGTCTTCTTTTGTAATGCAATAGCCTTTTTATATTTATGATGGTGCATATGGCTGTCAAAAAGTGCAAACTCAGGCTTGTTTTCTTCTTCTTCATTTATTGCTGAACTGAACAAGAGACCCACATAAGAATTACATCCCAGGCATAATAAAGTCTTTTTGATTGCACTGCATCTGCAAAAGTTGTAAAATAAGAATGAAAAAAAAAAAACAATATACATGATTTGTTAGCTCTTCCAAGTGGTACAGTATTGCTTGAAAGCCTGATGGTGAAGCATCATAAGAAAGAAATTGAAAATGCATCTAAAACCATTAGTGCTTACCAGGTTGTGAACACATGAATGGACCTTAATCCCAGATAGCTAAATTTTACATGGAGCACTGGATGTGTTAGCATTGTATGGTGCAGTGTCTTGCCATATCCGTCCATCTCTGTCACACAAAAAAGGTTTATTTTAGTGCGGATGGTTGCATCTGTCATAAATTTAACAGGAATTTTGTAAGCTTATATGTCAGCATGGGGAACTGCTGATATAAGTGACAGGAGCAGCGATTGATGCATTCTGGAAAGCAGTACTTAATATTCATATCCAAATCACCATTGCAAGTTAGATAGGTCTGAGATAGAGCATTGACTCTACTACAGATACAGCAGTGCTGACAGGACTATAACCGTGTTTTGTTAAGATTACAGTAAGTTTGATATAGTACAGTTACAGGCATCTTCTGGATGCAGAGAGCTGTAACCTCACAATATTGAATTATGATGCCCAGCCCCCTTTAGTGACACCCACAAAGAGGTCAAAGATCAAGTGACCAGACAATATTTCATAATATGATTCAACCAGTATTAAAATTCCCAAGTCAGCAGTACCTCTCAAAGTCCATTATATTCCTCATTTTATTGTTGAAATTTTACCCCATATCTATCTCTGTGTGTCCAGCATCTAGGGAGTGGTAACCAAGCCTGTTCCTGGAGATCTACCTATCCTGTAGGTTTTAAATTCAACCCTGATTTGGCACACCTGACTCTACTGATTAGCAACTCAACAAGATCTCTCGCTGTTGAATGAGGTGTGCTTTGTTATGGTTGGAATGAAAGCCTACCGGATGGTAGATCTCCAGGAACAGGCTTGATTAACTGATCTAGAGATTTCATGCTTAGCGTTTGCTATTCATTCCATTTCATTTCAGTTCTAATCTGCATTTGCTACATTTTTAGATGTTAGGCTTTTACAGCATTCCAGAGGAATGAATCATACATTTATTTGTGACATTTGAATAAATACTGAAGCAAAAATATACACAAAATTCTGTTTGCTGGTGAAATTCTAAGCATATTTGATTGCGATGCTTGTATTTGCATCCATGGAAAATTGTCCATGTTTTGTTAGAGCTTTGGATGTGCTCCAGAATGTGTGTTTGTGATATAGCTTAGAGCTGGCAACATGGAAAGCCTGTTTTTCTTCAAAAATATAGCTCATCAGTGGCATCCAATCAGTCTAGTGCACTCACGGGACAGAATCTTAGAGAGAATGCCATTCTTGTCAGAGGGAAGTCCCCTTTATACCAAAACTACGAAGTTGCTATTGAAAAACACCTGCCATTTTGAATGAAACATGCATGCAAAAGGCCATGCATGTGTGATTGGCATGTGACTGATTATATCCAAGGCTGCAAAAATGCAACGTGAGAAGGGTATATGAGTATGAGTATGAGATACACAATTTAAGAAAGACTGATGTGCATAATAAGTGTGGTGTAAAATAAACTACAAATTATCAAAAGAATACAAATAAATATCAATGGATTAAATGTCATTCATGCATCACACATTGGACCAGTCTAAATAATCTGTCCAGCCTATCAATCATAACAATCTGTGAAACACTGTGATAGAAACATGGGGAAATTATTGTCAATAAAAGCTATCCTTACTAACTAGTTCATCTTGTTACCGTGATAAAAAAAACTCAAGCTTTTCATAATTAACAGCATGCTTATGGAAATATGATTCATTTTGTCAAGTTATGGTAAAGTAATTACAGTAACTGCTTGAAGGTATACTAACTAGATAATGTTTCAAAGAGTAGGACATTTCAAATAAATAAAAAAATTCAATTACAGACAAGAACTTTAAAAGACCTGAAGATGATTTTAGAAATTAAATCTGCATTACTCTCGGAAGACAGGCATATGTATTATCCTTATATTTTTATACCCATGAGCTTAAAGAATAGTTTTAATTACATGAACACTCTTCCTTAAATTAGAATTAGGCAGTGAGTTCAAATGTATGATCTGGACTGTAGGTAATGGTGATATAAGAACAAAATAGTACACAAAATGCTAAACATCTTGATGAAGTAGGATTCCATATGAGTCTCTTTCATGAGGCAGCAATTTACAATTATGTTGTAAAGACACACGGCACCAAAAAATGTCATTTTACTAGTACTGTACATACAGCTACAGATACAGTGGTGGTTTCCAACACTGATTATACTGCACAATAAAATAATTGCATGCCTCAACTGATTTCAACATTTGAAAATTTGCCATTATTTGGAGTCCAGTGAGGCCAGGCCAAGACCCTGGCCAGCAAAGTGGTGAGAAAATAGCCTGTAATTCAGAATAGCTCTGATGTTCTGTAAGCATCAGTTGCACTGGTGGAGCATTTGCCAATGAGCCTTAATCTGGATGTGGCAGGTATTAATTACAACAAACAACTGAATTCAGTTGGATTTACTGTAAGCTTCTGAAGCCAAACAGTTTATTAAAAGATGCTCAGATGTTTGCTTTCTGGCAACAGAAGTACCGATATAGTGTATATGCTACCATGAAGAAGGATTCATCAATTAATATATTGTGTGCTAATCAGAGCCCATGTCTTTGTGTTTTCCATTGAGATACAGTAGGTCATATACAAATAGTGTATGTACTTAGTTTGACTGAAAAAATGTATAGCCTTTGTGTAGGAAGAAATTGCATTTTTCCACCAGAGATAAAAATCCACAATCCTCTGTCATCTACATTCACATTTTTACTGTGACTTCAAGCTGTTATGATTTAGATTTTTGTTTTATTTTTTGCTTTATACCAATATACTTCAGTAATACATTCACACACAAAACCCTTATCTACTTAAAAACTCATCACTTTGACTGGATACGGAACACATTCTGTCAGATGACTGTCAGACGATTCCCTTGGTTATGGACCTCGAGATGGTCTGAGTGGCCTTAACAGGGTATGGAAATGATCTCATTCTTGAACCATCCCTGCAATGACCAAAGTGTCAATCATGATGGGCTCCAAGGTGTTCCTGGAGAAAGCCCTTTCCCTGCAGCAGGGGGAAGTTCATGCGTCAGCCCAATAACCTGGCGTAGTCAGCTTGATTTGTGTCACTTTAGTCGTCCAGTATGAGAACATATGTATATTTTAGTATATGTCTGTAAACTAGCAAGTAACAAAAGTGTTATCTATTTATCCTTCATATTTGTCCCCTGTAGGGGACATGAGTTTCTAGTCTGAAGTCTGATTCTCAAGAATCATATATTCAACTATGCTGAAACCTACACTGCACGGGGCATTCAATAAAAATAAAATAAATGATGGTTGTGAAAATATTTTTGTTTTTTCTGCAACACGTTTTTGTCCTCCAACTTTCTTCTGCTCGATTTCAGAAGTATATATATACACACTTTAGGACCAACATTTATATGTTTTAACAAATGCATACTAGTACTATGAACTGTGCAAACCTTGACATTAATGCTTTAAAAAAAAAAAAAAACTCTGTGAGGAAGTATCAATTTAAAAAGGGTTTCAGCTATATCACTGAAGCAACAACTAAATGTAACTGTATTTCACTACATTTTATTCCTGTCATGAAAACACATTTTAGAAGTCCACTATATTTTATTCAGTGAATGATGGAAATTAATATATTTTTGATGAAAAATCACTTCAGAGGTCTTAAATAAAACATTGCACCATAAAAGCCTGCAAGACGACCAGTGCAGCATTGAAGGAAGTGTCTGTGTAGAGATTCCCCATGTTACCAGTTTGAACCTCATACACTCTTTTTAAGAATGGTTCCATTTGACACAGACACCATATTTGGGATTTCCAATCTTTATACAGTTTCAGACTGTTCCTTTTAAAAGGTCATCACATCATGTCGCTGATTATAATTAACAATGCCTTGTTCGATATTTTGATTTGTATCGTTTGAGATGGAAAAGACACATTTCTGAAACATAGCGCAGTCCATGTGTGTTATCAGCATTAAACATAACCTATGAAGTACCTGTTTGCCCAGGCATTTTTGTCGTAGAACATCTTCTCAGAGCGTTAGGATTGACAGGAAACATGACAGCATGTTATACATGACATAATTTATCTATTCTGGACAGCAGTGCTGTAAATTTGTATGTACACATGGAAAAATACCAGATCACAGCTTAAAATGACTTTTATAAACAAAATGCAGGGACTGTCGAGCGGTTATCATGTAAAGGCATTGTTCCAGCATGCACTTGAGGTTCTAAAATCTAAGGCCGAATCAGTCTGGTGTTCCCAGTTTCTTCTGATGCTACAATGTCTTGGTTATAAAGTCCAAAAATGGACAAACTGCCTCTCGATGATGTGATTGTGTAAGCTTGGAGCCCTGTCTAATATTAGCGATGTAGATGGGCTTAGCAAACATTATGAAATGATTATTCATAAATTCAAAAAGTATTTTTCAGACTGGTTAAACTTTGTGCCAGCTGTAACTGTGCTTCTGCCAGAAAATGTAGTTGTTTCTTTGCTGTTGTTCCCCTGGGTCTTCAAACAGTTACTTCAAGCCCCTTTCCATTAAAAAGAACATGTTGAACTAATCACAAGTATATATTGGTCTGAAAGTATAAAGTAGGGTAAGAAAAACAAATCATTATTGCAATTATGTTGCGGATTATGTTCCAGGATATAGGAGACGTTTCATAGACAGTTTTTAAAGTTACCTTGATAGTGAGAGTTAAAAGTTTGTTTATATCATAGTTCCACTTTCTAATACAACTAACACTACACTGTCCCTTAATGACATGGATAACTATCCTAACATGGGTGTGTGTGTGTGTGTGTGTGTGCGTGCTTGTGTGTATGTGTGTGTGTGTGCGTGTGTGTGTGCATGTTTGTGTGCGTGCGTGCGTGCGTGTGGATATGTGTGTCATGTAAGGACCAAAAGTACCAGGACACTCATAATGACAGCTTGAAATAAGTATTCGGATTCAACTGTAATTTCTCAAATAATAAGACAAGTTCTGCTAAGAGTATAAATAATTAAATGAACATGCACAAAATGTGGTCACAAAACATGAACTGTACAATTGAAACACTTTGTTATTGTCATTTTTTATTTCATGCATTTATGCAAGATATACAGACATTCTGATCTTGAGACAGTGATGTTTGAATTTTTCACAAGTTTAATTTAATTATTCTGACAGCCTTGCACTGCATGCATTGGGCCTCATTTATCAAATGTCATGTAGGATTTTCTAGTGTGCATGCACTGTCCATGAAATACATATATAAAAGCAACCCACCCCAAAAAGCCATTTATTTATTTATTTAGTGTTCTTGAGTCTAAAACCTTTTTTTCTGAAACACAGATTCCAGCTAAGACCAGTTGGAATTCTAAGCTGGTTTAACATGGTCTAAGCCATGTTTTTGACACTTCTAGCTGGTCATAGCTGATCTGTGGCTACTCAAAGCTGGTCTATAGGTGGACAAAGCGGGTCAAAGCCAGTTAAGATGGTAGAATAAGCTGTTGGTCAAACTAGTAGACTAGCTGACTATATAGGCTGGTCAGCTGGTGAACAGCTGATTGACCAGCCAGAAGTGTTGAAAATACATCTTAAACCAGTTTGACCAGCTTTGGCTGGTTCAAGCTGGAATTTTCAGCGGGACACTTATTGATCAATTATTTTTATCTACACAAACACTGACAGGGATCATGATTGATTTTTTGCCTGTCTTTTCAAGTATTGCACTTTTAAATAAATAATACTTTATTTGAAATTTCATCAATATAATTTGAAACATTATCAATACTGTATTGTGATATGCTTTGGGGGGACTTGGACTTAATATGAATAATAGAACATTTGTTTTAGAAACTACTTCAGAAGCAGCACCAAAACAAAAAAACAAAAAATAAAAAAACATCTAAGTCTGGTGTTGCATTTCTGTATTACTGCATGAAGTCTTCAACATAGTTTTAATCCACTCAACCCCCTTAATTATTGTTATGTCATGCATCACATGGTATGTGTGTCTTTCACTCACAGGTCAGCTTGAGAAGAAAACTACAGATTTTTTCTACGAAAATGGTAAACACTTCCATCAATGATGAAGAAAGGGGAATTCAAGATAAGGAAAGCAAGGAAGAGTCCATACTGGCTATGCTGGGGATCATTGGAACCATCCTCAACCTGGTTGTCATCATTTTTGTGTACATCTACACAACATTGTGACCAGAGAGATCTCTGAAATGATTGGCAAACCTTACATGTTGGAGGACTGGGTGCTGAGCAGCAAAGCTATTGACTTGCTTGTTGATCAAAGGGGGCTCAAAGAGGATCATACCAAGAGACCATTGTCTGTGGGACCCTTGAAACTGGGGCACTGGTGTGATCAAAAGTTATCATATGAACACTGTTTCCAGTTCTTCTGTATATATGCATGAGATAATGACTCCCACAAATGCAGCTTGGAGTAACTGTTCATGTTCCAATTTAGCCAAGACCCACATCACAGAACAGCATCCGAAATGCAGTTTTCATTAAGACTGTGTAAATCACGCATTGAGATTAGGAGACAACAAAAACAAGAGGCTGTAGCACAATATTGTGAGCTGAGCGAGCATTCTTATATAAACGGGGAAAACAATAGATTTTTACACAGTACACCTTGAAGCTTAAGACTGAAAGATATTTCAGACATGCTGTGAGCTACTATGTGTTTCTCATTTATAATGATAAATACTCAGAATCTATTATAAGATATTTTGTTTATACCAACATGACTTTGATATTTGTAATGTGTATGTAGGATAAAATGGTTGGGGTAATATTTTATTCACCCTTGAATTATGTTTTTACTGCCTAGAGACATAGCAAAAGCTGTTTGGAATTATTTGATGCAACTTATTCTTACATGTGTTGCCAGAAATATGCTACTTGGTTATTTGGGTTTAATTAATAATTCATAGACTCAGTTGAGCCCTAGGGCTAAAATTAAAATAGTGGACATCAGCAAGAAATATAAGGAATATAAGGTTTTTTCTTGAACCAGGGTCAACACCCCTTCCCTTTACAAAGAGTTCTTCAGGATCCTAAGTGGCAACTGATTCACAATCTCTCTCAGCGTTACGACTGAAGGCTCTCTCTCAGATGGTAACTTTCCCATGAAGCATCAATTTATTTTTGTTCCAAAGATCGGCAGCCAGTCCTAGCATACCAACACCTTTCCAACTGTGTCTTCTCAGGCGATTTTACCCTGGTGTCATCCGGCATACAAGCTTCAGCCATTTAATAAGAAGGCCATGTGATGGTATGGATGTTGGATAGTGTATAGTTTGCACAATTCTACATAAGTAACAGTGACATTGTATGTGTAAATAAGGGTACATGGTGCATACTTGGTCTTAGTGCATTTAATGTGTTTCTAGGTATACAACAACATAAGATAAAGCGATACTTTCATTTAAACGTTATGCTTAAACTTTAGTGGATTCATTGAATATACTCATGTCTACAGCTGGGTTATTATATCAAGACTGTTTTGTATGACCACTCCATATTTACTCTATTACATTGTACAGTTATTTCTTTTCACAAAGACATATACACTACCTGGAAATAATCATAATACTGCCTTATGCATGAAACTATTTTTTTTTGTGTGGATCCAGGAAGACAGTAACAGCTTGTTAAATGTCAGACAGCAATGATTATAACATGTCAATGTATTGTATTTTAAATGGTTTCAGCTTATGTTAAGGTATAGGACTATAACTTGCACAGGTGATGCACTAATGATATCCTTTAAGTCGATTAGTTAGCCGATATTTACAATGTTGCAGTCCATTGCAGTTCATTCCATTTCTGTAAGGGGTAAAGGTGGTAGTAGAATCATAAAGCACAAATAAAGAGGGCACGGTTACTTAAATATATGAATTTAAAAAAAAAATTTCTGTGCCCAGAAAAGTGCCTGTGACAAAGTTTCAAGATGCCCACAAACACTCCACGCAGCACTTAGCTCCAAGGAAAAGATAGCCTGTCATAATTTCAGTGGACAGTGCTGAGAATGTATTTCTGAAAAATAACTTCTGTCCGTTTTATCATCTTATCTTCAATTTCCAACAATTAAATAATTCATTGCCATTTAACCTGCAGGTGCTTATTATTTTCATTTAAAGATAGGGGAAAACATATTTAGCAATGGAGTGAAAGCTTCAAGAGCCACAGAGCAGTGCCTAAAGTCTTCAATGATATATTTAACACTGGAAAGACAAATACACAAACTGATGTTCATCTTTAAAGATTGGGAAACCATCACAGGAGTTCTGTGTTTGTCATAATCTGCACCTGTTGTAACTAATTTTGGATTTCCCAGGAAATCCACTCTTTCTCTGCAATTTTCATTGTATATTCTCTACATATATTTGCCATTTATTTATTTGTTAAAATCCTATATGAACAACAGTTTGAAGAGAGAAAAGTGGGACTCGTAAATGTAATAAAGCTTCTTAAAAGGAAGTATGGTGATATGATTTTGAAGTCCTGTTATCTACTATGTAAAGCTTTTTCAGCCTGATGTTTTCTTAAAAAAAAATAAAGTAAAACTTTGCAATAAAATCAAGTGAAGCAGATTTCAAATCTGTAACCATATCTACCCCACCCCTATTTTTAAAATCCAAATCAGCAGCAGGAAGACTACAAAGGGCCTCCTCCAATGTACATTCTGCCAGTTGGCACTTCTTTGTATTCTGCTATCTGCCAGCTAAGCCATGCAGCCATTGTGATCGAGGGCTACACTTCATGTGCAGTGGGCGCAGGCAGACTGGCTCTTGAATGGCCTGAGACACACTCTGTCAGGTGGATCTCACCAGGCAAGGTTCCCAAGGCCCCATGGGAGTTCCAGCTGCAGTCAACTCTTACAAAGTAGGGAATCGATTCTGGACCGTGGGGCACATCAGTGATTATTTGTTTGGCTGGCTGGGTGTGGGGTGGGGGTTCAGGGGGGGCTGGGGGTGAGGTTGGTGTGTCCCTCAAACTTTGCTACATATTCATCCTATGGCCAAATTTTGTTTCTGTTTTTTACATTACATTACCGCCATTTAGCGGACACTTTTATCCAGAGTTTAAGCAGCTTGCATTTATATATATAGTATCTATTCGTACAGCTGGATATTAACTGAAGCATCCCGAATTCAATTAAAATGGTCATCACGATGACTCAAAAGCTTACAGGCAAGAGGCAAGTATATTCACATGAAAGTGCTCACTTCCTCCCCAGACATCTCATAAATGACTGAATCATAAACGAAGTCGCAAAATATATTTTATAAGTTTACACTTGTCAGATTGCATTGTTGTCTTTAAGCATGAGATGGATAACCCACACATGCAGGACTGAAGCTTTCAACATATTCTTGCATTGCAGGAAAGAAATGAAGAGAGATCCAGAATGTGTGCATGGGAAGAAGGGAATAAGCCTCCTATTTTCAAACATTTCATACAGTAAGACAGATTTCTCTGTCAAACCTCAAATCAATCTGAAGGACAGAAAATAAAAGAACCACAAAGTGTAGAGGACAAAGAAATGGTACCATATAACCGTAACCAAATGTATTTATTTACCCCCTTTCCTTTTTGCCTATATCATTTAGGTCATGTATGTGTCAAAATAATTTTTCATTCCATTAAGAGTTTCCTATGCTTTAAATCAGGCTGGAATAATCCTTTTTAAAAATAAATAAATTAAAAACGCAACTAACTGCATATTTTATAAATATATATTGGATTAGGCAATGAACCAAGTAAACAATATTGTTTGATGATCCACAGCTGCTTAAATTCACAATAGCCTAGGAGCCAGTACTGAGCTCTTGTACTAACTGGATAGACAGACAATGTAGCCTCAGATAATTCTTCATCTTAATAGCTAGTGTTTGCTGACAAATGTCTAAAACAATGATACACACTGTATAGTATATGCTATATATTTACAAACCGTGAAAAAGCATTTGCTGATTTCCTCTATCATTGCATATTTGTCACACGAAATGGTTTCACCGTTAGACAAAATGTAATATTAGACCAAGGGAAACTGAGTAAACAAACACGTTTTAAAAATTATTATTTAATTATTTGATTCCGTTGATTGAACACAACCAGGGCTTGCTTGAAGCCAGCCCTGTCGAATCTAAACTTCCCTCATATTGAACCTTACCATCAAAGTGAAGTAGTCACAACAGTTTATACAAGTACACTATGCCACAATCAAAGTTACAAAAGAGATGAGAGAAAAAGTTGTTGAAATATATCAGTCTGGAAATGGTTACAAAGCCATTTATGAGGCTCTTGTACTCCACGAACCACAGTGAGAGCCATTGTCTCTAAATGGAGAACACTTGGAACAGTGGTGAATCTTTCAAGGAGTGACTGGCCTGGCAGAATTTCTCCAAGGATGTACCAACAAATCATACAGGAAGTCACAAAAAATCCCAGAAGAACATCTGAAGAACTGGAGGCCTTTCTAGCCTCAGCTAAGGTCAGTGTTTGTGACTCCACAAAAAGAAAGAGACTGGCCAAACAATGTGAATCACGGCAGAAACTACTGCTAACCAAAATAAACATCAGTGCTCATCTCACATTTACAGAAAAGCACCTAGATGATCCCCAAGCCTTTTGGGAAAATGTTCTATAGACAGATGAGTAAAACGTGGAACTTTTTCAATGAAACTGGTCTCATTATGTGAACATGTCCATAACCCATCTCAGACTGCTTGATTTCAAGAGCAGCTATTATCCTCCATTGGCATAAAATGAATACAAAGTGATCAGCATGCTAATTATTGTTGTTTTTTTTTCTCCCCACATAACATTAAAACATGTTTACATGTGACCTTGTGCTTAATTTGTTTTTAAAGCTGGCTATTACAATGCTTGATATATTGAAACATGACTGGCTTACAAGTTGAAAGGGAATTTAATTAACTGCAATATTCATCCATATTTATACTCATAGTTACTTCAGTTCTTTACATTTATTTTTTTTTTAAATGGTGCTTTCTCAGAAATGGATGCTTGATATATTGAAACATGACTGGCTTACAAGTTGAAAGGGAATTTAATTAACTGCAATATTCATCCATATTTATACTCATAGTTACTTCAGTTCTTTACATTTATTGTTTTTAAATGGTGCTTTCTCAGAAATGGATGCTTACAGTAACTGATGTAACCGATGTTCCTGAATCTGAAAATACTCTAAGAGGAAGGTGTCAGCCCCTATAACCATAGGAACATAAACATTTTCTGAAAATTACGATAGCATTACACACTGAAATACTAATCGAACCACACGAGGAGATCCAAACAGACCAATATTTGGCTATTGATTAATCAATTGTAGTACATTTCTCATTTTCAGTCAGTAATCTGATGTGCTCCACCAGTTTCGTGTTTCACCATTAAACCATATTATTTCCACAGACTATTTTGTAAAGGCTGAATGACTATGGAGTGATGCCATCTACTTCAATAGATGACATCACTCGACACTTCAGTTTACTTCCATAGTCAATGCCAAGGGCATCTGTTAAAGGGCTCCATGTCTAGTCTGCATGAGTATGCTTGGATAGGTCTCAACTGACCTGGAATAGGATTGCCTGCTGGCAAGGTATCTCTCCAGTAATGCAAAACAAGCACAACATGAAGTATAAAATCAAGAATGCCAGCAGCAATAAACTTAACCATCTTCACCAAGTCCACAGGTCACAACAGCTGTCTGCCTACAGGTTTATGGAAGATTGTGAGGACATCTTTCAACAAGGCAGCCAGGCATAGATGGACAATTCTCAGATATATTCAAGCAAATTAATTTAACAATAGTGTAATAGTCGCACCGTTCTACAGCATATTGTGGTATTAATGATTATTTAGTATGTAATAGCAAATTGACGACAAACCTCATGTTTAACCTCACACCATTCTCAGTGTGTTTCTGAAATGTAATGCAATTCCGTGGTCTTTTCCCTACTTTTATAAGCAAGAGACTAGAATGTATGACACAGGAAAGCTTATAACAAGACTTGTGCCAGGGGCACTGATGTATGGTACCTGGAAATGCATGGAATGCATGGGATGCATGGGATGCAGGAACATGAGATTAAATCCTCAAGGTCAATGTAGGATTCTCCCATCCCCTATCCAGGACTTACTCTTTGGAGATTTGCAGTTAATTGCTATATATGTGGGCAGCATTTTAATTATGTATTGCAATTGTTACAAATGCTACTGGGAAAAACATCTGATTATGCCAATTATTAATGGGTTTTACAAGGACAATGCCAATGAAACATTGTTTTAATGGAATACATGCGCGTTACATCCCATTTTATAAACACATGGGGAAAAAGGAAGTCAAACTGCACCAGACAAATCATGATATATTTATATTATCTATATGAGTTGGTTTGCATAAAATTGTTCATTTTATTTCATTAAACACTGCAAGGTGATGTTTTGAATAACAAATCTGAATGTTAGATCTAATATCTATATCACACCCAAGGGTAAATGTAATCAACCATTTGTTATGTTTATTTATTACTTTTTTCCCCCAGACATACGTGTTTATAAAATTTGTTGCAAAAAAATAAAGAATGATTAATTAAGGGGCACAAAACCTCTGTAATGCGCATTAAACATTTTCAAATGTACTCATTTTGTGTACTGAAGTGACATACAAACAGAAAACAATATGTAACATTCCACAAAACTCCAACAACAGAAACAAGGGGTTAACTCTACTGTGGAACATTGTAAAACATTTACATGGTGTTTAATGTATTTCAAGATGACAATGCATAATAGAAAATGTAATAATAAATAGAATAGCAGCATAGTGGAAAGTTGCTTAGTAAAAACGTAAATAGTAGGGATCATGGTGATGGTAATTCTGGAAACTTTTAATAATTTAGCGTAATAATTATTTAACATTTTCTCAGAAATATGATCAGCTTGCAACTAAACGCTGGTAAGTGAAACATGAACTAATGGAGCTTTAAATAGCAGGTTGTTTCCCACCCACGCTCTGACACCACTGACCTTAAGCTTGATCTTACATACCCTGAAGCTAAGGAATGATACCCAGCTACTGGCTACTCAGCCAAAGGAATTAATTGTGCTATAACCCTTGATAAGAATTTGACACTTAGCTGCTCACTCGAGGTTTGATCCTGTATAGAGCTTTCACTTCTCCACTCAGAATCATCAAGTTGTGTCGTGAGGAGAGACAGGGGGAGAGTAAATAGCCATCTAGCACCTTGGCAAGCGGCTGCAGTTTCAGCACACACCAACTGCTCTAATTTCTTTGCATATTCCCTCAAGCAGACTGTCTTCTGTAATTAAATAGGTCTTGTCATGAATGTACATGAATGCAAATTGGTGTGTTATTGCCAACCTACAGTTTTTTTTTTTTTTGATTCTGCTGTTAGAACCTTTCCAGAAGATTCTACTTACAGTATGCAAATCTCACATGCCAAGTTAGACACAGGCATATCATGGTCTAATTTGACTTGTTTTTTTGTATATAGTACTTTGCACTATTTTTGAATATATTATGCCGGTTTTGAATACTGTACAAACACAGTGTCAGCCTTTTTAAAAATCATTTAAGCATCTTCAGGATGCTTAGCTACCCACTGGATCCTTTATGTAGCTAGTGCTCATGTGTCATGAAGAATGCACAGGAATGTCAGAAAGGTTCTGCAGGCAGGGGGGAGAAAAGTTAAAAAATACAGAATTGCAAATGTGACATCAGACTGTGAGCTCATTGGTCAAAATGGCAGGAAGTTTGTGAATTCAGCTTTAGGACTCACACAGCATCCCCCCTGTCACAATAATTACTGGAGGATGGCAATTACAAACATTTATTTTCAGGATAGTTATGTGGCCTACATTCAGCTCAAAGTGCAAGTATTTCTCAGTCTTCTGTCTTGAAATGCTTAATTCAAACAAATAAATCCCTGCAGCATAAAAGCGCATGAAAGTCAAAGGCAAAACCTTTGAAGCATCTTAAAATATTTTACAGTAAAATAAATCACACTGCAGAAAACATACTCTTTCATGTTATCCAACCTCTATTTAGGTTACTATGACATTTCTTCAGTCTCTAAAATAACCTCAAAACCAATAAGTGAGATAACAATATGCATAAGAAGTGCACTATTTAGCCAAGATGTTTTTTTCAAATTCATGCTGGCCAACATATTCCAAACTCATTCCACTGTTGTAAAAAGTTTTAATTAACTGAAATCTTACTAAAATGTTGTTAGACTTCCTAAAGTGACTTACAAACAGAAAACAGTGTGTAACATTTTAGGTTCACAAAACTCAAGCAACAGAAACATCCCTTGTTTCAGCAGTTTCAGCATTTTGTGCTAAATGAGTTGCCAGTTTATTTGAGCTTGTGGCCACATTTCTATAAAAGGGCAAGACAAGATTGTGCATATTTGTGTTGTGACTGAACAGCACAAACAGGGAGTGTGCACGCTCGTTTCCAATCCCAAAATTATAGAGAATATTGCAGCAATCAAATAGGCCTAGGGATACAATTAAGCACTCCTAAGCACTCCAGATTTTCAGCATAAATTTTAAAATAATAATAAATAATTAGGTACCAGAGATGGTGAAATGACATGCAGTGTACTGTGGTTGCTTGTTGCTATAATGTGAATGTGTACTTTGTACAATATGGTAGCAATGTTGTAAGTTAATACATGCATTGCTGCATACACTGGTGTGACCAATGAATAATTCTAAACTGATCAGTGATGAGTATAATGCTTTTATTTATTTATTTATTTATTGTTGTGTTGTTGCAAATAAACAATTGAGTAAAGATTTTAAAATATAAACTCATACAGCAAGGAAATGGTATTCAAACATGAATGAGCTGTCATATAGTACACAACACACACATATTCTGTGTGACACGCCTATTCAACAAGGCCAGTGATGGATGAGTTACTTTTGGAGGAGACCTTTGCTTAATTATTAAAACCTTTCCATCCCTTTCTTTTTTTATATGGGGCTCTGCAACCATACACAGAATATTTTGCATCCTCTAGGCTTACAGTGGTCTGCTCAATCAGGATGAAACAATGAATGCTTGCCTTAGGGGCTTGCTTTCATATTGCACATATGAATACTAGTCATGCTTCATTGAAATGGAAACAGCTAAACAACCAGGCTTATTGCAATCAAATTAAATTAATAAAATTAACAATATTTTCTGTATGTCAAATTTTAATCAATGAAGAAACAGGCATATGCATTACATGAAGCATGAAGTTCTCTTAGTTCTCCCAGACTTGCCAGTCAATGAATTCATATGTTGAATTTAATCATGGTCTGCAGAGTTCCCCCACTTACTGACTCATGTAATATTCTAGCCAGAAAACACCACACTCTCACATCTCACATCCCCCCCCCATTTCATTTTCTATGCTAAATGATTTAGCTCCTGGAACCTGTGTTATTAAATTTCGGTTTAAATCTGTATTATATTTCATTATATCCAGGAGGAATTAATAATGCAATTGAATTACTTGGAGAAGAGAAGAGATGAATACTCTGAATGTATGGAGACCTCCCTGCCCCATATTTACAACCCTACATTTTATTTCATTAATAACTCTTAATGTTATGCTCATGCCTTTCAAAAGCTCGCCAGCTCCGTTTTCCATAAATTTGCCTCTCAAGTAATTAGACGAGGCTGTTTAAAAAGTCACTTTGAGTTCCACCGAGGTGTGAAGATCGGCTTTAATTTTCTGTTTATGACATTTAAACTAAGGAAAACAAATGCAGCTGGACACATCGAGCAAGACTTACTCATTTGATGAGAGAAGAATACACAAAATATGATGGAATGACCTTGACTAAATTACATGCCACTGCCTCTCAGAAGGGGGGGGGGGGATGGGGGGGGGCGGGAGGGGGTGGGTGTTGGGGGGATGAGAGGCGGTGAAAGCCACATATGAAAACTGTTTGCATAATTTATCGAAAGCTGTTTTAACATGACTGACACCCGGACAATGATTAATTATGTTAATATTTACTTGGGGGCTGCGCTACATTTTGAGATGATTAAGGAGCTCTCTAACATCCATCAGCCCACTTTGCTTCCTTTAGCAGGGCACAGCATGCAAATCAGCTGCTTTGTCAAGGGTTTAGAAGATTTATGCTTACTCGTGGCAAGAGGTTAACAAGGAAAGCACTGCCTGAACTTTTCTTATTCAATTCATATTACAGCCCCCCCCCCACTTTTGTGTTTCTCTTATGATGGTATGATGCCATTAATTGACAAACATTAGAACTTCATTATGATTTTATTGAAACACAGTATGTAATAATTCTTGTCATTAAGTATAATAACTTCAGTGTGGTCAATTGCTGCAGGAACTTATTCATAATAAACGGAAACTTTGTAAAATGTAAATATGTTTCTCATTTCAGTCTGGTCAGAAGTTACAGTTCTTAATATTAGCACCAAAACATTTTAAACATGTCGTCGTTTAAGTCACTGTTTCCTTACCAGTGTGCCATGGCACTTCGGTGTCAGCGGTGCGTTTAATTCAAATGAAAGTTCAAATGAATTTCTTTTTTAAAAATTCCATTAACAAAAGCCAAAGTAAATGTCATTCAAATGCATATCGCCTCATTATAACCCAGAAAGAACATTTAGGCCAACTGGTGACACGTCACATCAGCATTAGAATGTCGCTCGATTTTGAGAGTAGTGTGCCATGTAAATTTGGAAAGTGTGCCGCGGAAGGAGAAAGGTTGGGAAACGCTGCTTGAAGTAAATATTTCACTTTAAAATGGGACTGATCGTCGCAATACAAGTACGCCCCACTCATTAGTATTAAGGGCGCATTAATGCATCATCTTGAGCAGGTACGTAAACACAATGAAAAGGACATCTCAGCAGGTACCTTTTTAATGAGGAGTTAGCAGCCGAACCAAGATGTGCTATTTCTGACTCTCTGTCCCCACAGTAACTGTCAGTGTCCTCTCTATTGGTCTTTGCAAAAATGCTGATGACACGCATCCACCTACGCACGCCGAATTCATCTCAAACCTGAGGATTTGGCTCAGTCAGAACCCAGACGCGAGTAAGAACTACGCACCGTGCCTCTGTAAGAGTGAGAATGCATGCGGGCTAGCAATCCGCTGGTGCTTTGTCGGCTCAAGGTTGCGTCCAACGCGCAGCAGATCAATCAATGCCAGAGAGAATTAAAAGCGCGCTCAAACAGCTGACTCCACTTAGAGAATAGACCAGGCTGAGGGGTGTCCCTAATTGGACGTGGAAGTCAATGCCGGGGATCGACTTCAGCGTAACGAGGTGCTGCCATTGTGGATCGTGCGACCCAGTGCTGTGATCTCTAGCGGCTGCAATTACTTTCAGATCTATCCGACCACATAGAGGTTAACTTGGATATCATATCTGTGTGACAGGTCCTTATTGCTTGCAAAGAGTTTGAAGAGCACCCCTTAGAAATCATCACTGGTGCCATAAAGCTTGATTCAGTATTGCTCTTTTTTTCCCCACAATCATAATGTGGGGGAAAAATAGACATTGATTACATAAGTCACACACTTAGCACTCATGGCACATCTGTTAAAAGGCTGCACAGCTTGACATTAATGATGCAAGGATATTATTTTAATGGACGGGTACAGTGGATAATGTACAGTAGGTACAGATGAATAATTATCTGAAATTGTGGATTAAAGTGCAGACCAGTGACAGACACACCAGTCCTGAGCACGGCAAAATTTGTTTTTCGTAAAGCAAATTGCTGAACAGGGCTGTCTGGGGATCTTCGCCGCATTTTATTCGTTAAACATGATGTGGCTCTGAGTGGACAGAAACTATTAATTAAAAGTCATGAAGATGTTTCCACGGTGCATTTCCATTTGGCTGTGTGTCGTACCATAATGAGGTCATTGTCAACACCGCTAGCTTCTGCCACAGGCTTTATGCGAAGCTGTCAGGCTCTGTCGGAGAAATTACGTTGTTGTTGGGCACGACAAGTTTGGAAGGAAGGGACACTGACAAATCAAACAGAGCCGGAAAATAGAAGGGATGGTGTCTTATTCTGAACTGCCACAACAATTTCACAGTTTTTAAAACACTTCTTCCTTTTTTTTTTTTTTTTGAACTGGCAGCAGAATCTGAAGCAGTGCTTCATCACATCCTGCAGCACACTGCCCTCTATAGGCACATACTGGAGGTTGTCGTACTTCTTTCTTTTTGTTGGTTTCAAACCAAAACCAAAGGTTTCAAATGTGTTTGCAGAAAAATATTTTTTTAACGGGGCGTTTGCTGTTGTGTAGGTAAAAGCTTACTCCAAATAACTGAACTGTGGAATGTGTATTCAATTCAGCCTCACAACTTCTTTGCTGCACAAGACACCTGACCCTTGACCCACAAATTGGCTGGATATCAGATTTCCCCTCTGAGAGGCACAAATAACAGGGCCACCAGTTTGCCTTCATCATGCAACCTGTAGGGATTTAAACTTGTATTGTAATGGTCATCATCCAGGGGGTCATCATCCCCATAGACACTCTGCGACACAGTCGAGTGACTAATCATACAACTGAGTTTTGGGGACACTAATTCAACAATTTGTTGATCTAATATGAGGAGAGTCAGGAAAGAAAGTAAACATGGATATAAGTTTAAATGCAGTCTTTGAGCCACTGGTCCTCACTCCTGGTCCTGGAGAGTTGCAGAGTCTTCTGGTTTTCGGTGTTACTGAGCACTTGAGTAGCACAGCAATAGATCAGTTAAAATAGTTGATTACACAGTTAATTTAGGTCACCTGATTTCTTGGGTTTGAATCAGTCGGTGATCTTAAGTAAAGAACAAAAACCAGCAGGCACAGTGGCTCTTTAGGACCAGGATTGAGTATTACTGCAGTAAAAAGAAAAATGTATTCATATAAAGCATGTCTTTGTTTAGTTCAGCACTGAGACACCTGATTCTACTTAAGGTCTTGATTGAAGTTTGTGATTAGTTAAGTCGTTGAATCATGAATTAATTTTTTTTTACTTAACTTTATATACTGTAACTGCTCTCATTTTTTATTTGGGCATTTCCCACCGCTTCTAACAAAAGTTAAGTGTACAACATTCAAAAATACTCTAACATGTCCAAGGTATTATGTAATGTAATCAAACTGAATTGAGTGAGTGCTGCTTGTAACATTTCGCAGAGAGAACATTAGCTAACATAGTGTATTGGTAACATACTGTATGTAACATTTTATCCCTGTGAACTATTAAAGTCTCTTTAATAAATAGGCATTAACAGAAACTGCAGCCTTATTTTCAACAGTCAAGTAAGTGATGAGAATATATAGGCAGGAAAAAAAAAACTGGCACATACAAAGAGAGTACACTATTATGTGTTGGAAAGCATGCTTAAATGCAAAAGTAAACAACACCTGCCATAGTGGGTTGAACATTAGTCATTATGGTATGGAGTTAACTGGTGCATGTAGGTCTTTACTCAAAGTATGAGCTACCTATTATTTTATCATAAAGAGAGAAACATAAAAAAGCACTTCAGGAGTGTTTCCTACTACGTCGTTGTACAAAATGACAAAATTGGACTACTGCTGACCTCTAGTGAGAGACACAGTAATAGCAGATGCTTCTCAACCTTAGGAACACAACACTGACAAATGACTATGGGGAATCAACACTGACTTTGACTTTACTCAACTCAATGGCTTAATTTCTATTCATAATGTTATAATTGGAGTTTGGTGCTAAGGTCTGAGCATTGGAAAGAGTATGGACATTGCATTGCACAGGATGGGAAATGATAGACCTGAGAGCTACAACCTTAGTAATCAAGAAAATTTAATTGAATCCAGTAAAACTTAAAGGTCGTGCATGTATATATTATCTTTATGCGTGTTTCATAGTGTTCTCAGCCTAAATATACTGATCTAATTCTATCTAATGTGCCTGGACCAAATCTTGATAAATTGTCCTTTGGGTATGTCAAAATCTATATTTTTAAATACTTTACAGCAAATTTCTGAGGGCCCAACATAATAAAAATAATAATAAAAAAGAAGAAACACTTTTCAACATAATAATATATTAACCCCCCGCCCCAACATATCCAAGTGGAGGTATACTTTCGATCCAGACAAGAGAAAGACATTTCAGGTTCAGTACATTTGCTTAGTGCTTGCTTCTGAAACTTGAAACAATGGCCTGGGTCCAGTTTCCCTCTAAATACTAAACCACAAAAATCTGAGACAGTTTTGCAATGCTGCCTAAATCCAGTTAATGGTTCACTGTGAGGTTCCCTTCAAGGAGTTCCCTGAAACAAAAGTGTGCCTGGAAAGCTTCAAGTGGGCAATGACTCAGGTCTTAGACATCAGTGAAAATAGGTCAACATGCTCACTTCTCTCAGGAACATTGTGTGCCTCTCAAAGAAGCACAATACCCCGAGCTGCGATTACCCAGGAACGGAATCAATAGCTTGTCATTTCCATTACTACAGAGGCGTTACCCATCAAGGGTAGGTGGGTGCGTCTGTCTCAGAACAGACAATCGCTGTACCGTCGCGATTTTCCTGATTTCACTTCACATCACACTGATTAAGCTCGTCTTTTCTAATTGGCAGGGATGCGTAGAGGCAGAGCCCTCTTTCAGCATATAAATTTGCTTTGTATTAATTTTTCCCGTGAACTGGTTTGGCCTTGAGTGAGAATGCTTATGATCTGTAAGATGTACAGCAACTTTGTAAATCTCAGGCTTTCCGAGGCCACCTCAGGGACACTGTTTGATTGAATTCAGTCAGCTTTGGGCTTTCTGAGTCAATAATCCTGAAGTGGTCCTCCATGCCCTCACCTCATTAGTACTCAGAGAACACGGTGGAAGAATAACAGGAGCAATGTGAACTAAAGCCAACAACAAGAACAAACACACTTCTCTTACCTCCATATCCCATTAGTTTGATCCTGATTTTGACATCCCAACCCCAAACAAATTTGTCTCTATTCAGGATGTGCAATATCACTGCATACTGTCTTTTCGCCAATATGCTAAATCATTAACAATATTTGGAAAGAATGACATCCCAGTATTTACAAATGGGGATAAAAATGGTTTGGCCGTTGCAAACAACATTAACCAACTATATGTGAAAGGAGTTTGAAAATTGTCTTTTCAGTTGTCTCGGCTGTATCAAAAAGGACATATTGGAAAGCCTCACATCTATCTTATCTATTTATAATGCTATGACCTCTTAGGGTTAATGAAAATCAGGCAAATTGGTGTACTTGTATATATTAATAGCATACCAGAGATATCTATCAGAGAAGACAGACTTAAAGAAATCGAAGTATAGTTTGTGCTTGTGATCTTTTGTGAACCTGTCAACAAAAATAATACTGAACAACCTATCTATGCCAGAGATTATTTCAGCACCCTTCCTGTGATGAAAACAATAGAAGTGAAATAATTCAACAAGAGCAACAACAACAATAATAATAATAATCATCATCATCATCATCATTATGTATTGCACCTTCTTGAATGCATATTGAATTAATAGTATTAATTACCTAATTAATTTTGATTTCTTATTACTCTAATTCTTTGTCCTTAACATCAGGTCATCTGATTAATGTGCTACTCCAGGACCATAAAAAATGTTTTTCTGCATTGGTTTGTTATGTAACTGTTACTAAATGAATAATGAAACTTTCTGGAAGCCCAAATCCCTTTAAGCCTATTTAAAAATATTATTTACTGTGATTTACTGTGTTCATTTGGAAATGTAATACATTATGATAAATTACTCGTAAATATGCAATAGGGCATATGCATTCTTATTCAAGGCTTCAGCTGATATCACCAGGCTATATTTCATTTGGAAGCACATACAAAAGTACTAGAATCAAAGGCTAAGGTACACAGATTTAGATTCATACATGTTTAGTAATTACATGTAAAGAGACATAGAACAAGCAGACTCTGAATATATGTCCACAGAAATCATAAGATATGTTTCATTATCATAAATACATCATGATTACTGCTGATTGAATCCATAAAGTATATCCAGGTTTTTAGCAATATGAATATATGTTTTAGGCCACTTTCCAAAGACAGAAATCTGAATTATCAAATTGTTTATGTCACAGATGTAAAATAGGTATTGTCTGGTTTACTGATTTGGTGAATATCATGCGTTCATGTTGAAGGGCTGTTCATAGCGACAAATTTAGGTGACTTCACAATAAGATGCTTTGAAATTGCTTCGGAATTTTTGAGAACAGAATACGAAAAGTGTGCAAAGGTTGTCGCTTTGGAGACCATTGCTAACAATGTTTCATTATTCATCAGGAGGTCTAGATCACAGTGTGTGAGAGTGGTTCCTGGGCCTGGCCAATGGGGAGGTTGTGACCTTTTCAAAGCTTCATGTTTAAAGCACGCTGACAGCCTTTTAGAGACCACTTACTATTAATCTCGCCAAAGACATGAATCTTTCCAGCAAGATCACATGCAGATTAAATCGCTCTCTGGACTGAGTACCCAATGCGACAGCTAAATAAAATCAATATTTAACTTTAAAGGATTTATATTTCATAGACCACAATGCTGCAGAAAATGTGTAGTACTGTATGAGATATTGAAATTTACTTTAAATGATATGAGAACAAAAGAGGTGGAGTTAATCATTTCTCATTAATCTATTTATTTTATTATTTTGTAATAAGGTTTTGTAACTTTATTTGATTGGCAAATGAATCATACTCCTAATAAATGTGAATTTTTTTTTTTTTTTTTACAAAGTAGGTGATCTCTGATTTGCATTGTATGTCCAGTAGTGAATGCATCACGGCTTGTTTCCGATATGCAATATTAGTGCATGTGGGTTTTCTGAGAGTGCCTAGGCACATGCAGTTGGTGACACATTTTACGCACCACTGCAACAACACACTGAAAGTGCACACCAGAACACTTCAATGAAGATAAAAGCCAGCATAATAAAGAAGAGCACGCAACCATTGTCTTAGTTTGTGGCATGCTTTCAGTGATACGACCATGTTGACTGTATTAAATATGGAGGGATTGCAAGGATGTCTGTGGCCACTCTGCCTTTCTATGTAACATCTCTAAAACTTAAATTCTCACTTCCCTATTTTTTCACAAGAACAATACAAGAACTGTCTGTGTGAGTGGCATATCGGTTTTCATGGGCTCATTTACATAGGAAAATATCACAACTTAACAATGCTACATTTAAATCAACAAATTGTAGTATATTTGTAATATATTTGTTAGATTTTTTGTTGGTTTTTCCCTCTTTCCACTAGGCAACTTCAACAAACTCTGTTTCAAATCTACTTCAGCAAAAAAAAAAAAAAAAAAAAAACCTGAATCACTGATTCTAAAAACAATGAATGAAACCAAATTGTGGCAGTAAGTCATATAAGAACTTGGAGACAGCTAGAGATTAGAGAAAACCAGCTGTAATAGGATCCCATTGAAGTGTTGAATTGCTTACAGTTGTTATTGCTGGATGATGTCCCTGTTGCCCTGATAAGCCTTTAATCAGGCCCTTGGATCTCAACCCAGTTCTCTGCACTCCATCACAAATGAGAACTGTAGATTTTTATGCAGCTTTCTTTATCCCCGACTCAGATCTACACGCACTCATTTTCTGCACATATCTCATAGAAATCTCATAATACATTATGTTGTCATCATGGACTGAAACATTGGGATGAAACGTGTACAATCACTGAGGAAATATTATGTACTGATTGCCTGAGCATGTGATTTTCCGTAGTTCTTTAGCAAAACACTAGGAAATGAAATGGCGCATGTCTCCTTTGCCGTCAGACTTGACCACAGGTAATGCTTCATACGTGGTACTTTTAACTGAAATTCCATGTCCAGAGACTGAGAAGCAGGCCAAAGATTTAATTATAATACGTTTCACCCACAAGCTTTTTTTTTGACTGTCTGGTATTGGTAGCCATCTGTCACCTAGGTAGCAGTGCTGTAGATGGATATGTGGCTCTGAAATGAGAAAATGACACAGACCGTCTTTGCACCGAATCTTACGTAAATGGAATCTCAAACGCAGGGTCCGTGGGGAAATCTGTGGAAAAACAAAGATCAAAAGTCAGCCACCACCGTCTATTACATTCTCCACCCTCTCCACAGACTTGGGTGTAATCTCCATAATTTAGGCTGCATGCAACAAAACTGCATCTCTCATGTTTCACCTTCTTCAGAGACGAAATGGCATAGTGTAACACTGCATGACTATTGAAAACAGTCGCCTCCTTTTCCTTTAATGGCTTACTTTTTGTTTTGTTTTTTTTGTACTGAATGTGTTTCAAAACATTTTACATGTGCCCAATCCCACAAAATGTCTGAATAGACTGTATTTTCATAGCCTGGAATTTTTTAAAATACAGGCCTATTTCTCCAAAATATTCCTGTTTACTAAAGTATTTTATTTTGCAATCCCACCATTTCTGAGGAGTTCTGCTTGACTACCTTTCAGTGGTCAGGGAATAATTTTTCAGTTTTAACATTGGCTCTGGTGGTGTTGTCTTTGGAAAATGTTTGTTGTCGTGGACTGAGAAGACAACCTGTTGGAAATTATTATTTTTTTAAATTTATAAATACAATAATAACTGACTTATCAGAAAGTGTCCATATGATTATGTCTCTGAGTCAATATTTACCATGACCGTGAGAATTCCCCCTTTGAGTGCATGTCTTGCAATGTTTCCACGCAATGAGTTAAAGTGATGTGCTTTGACACATGTATACATTTCTCAGTGCGTTCAGGACCTTGCACTTAAAGGCAGAAGTGGTGTGAAAAAACTGGCACGGGATATTTATGCTTTCTATTTCTAATGCAGTCCCTCGAATTCAATGCTCCATGTACACACAGTGCATACCAGTGTACAGGAACTGCTGGCCAGAGAGGCAGTGAGACAGCACCTGAATACTTTATAGGCAGGGCCATGCTGTCATCAGAGCTTTAAATATTGTCACTTGGGAGTGATATGTCAATCATTTTGAAGGATAAAGCTGTTAGTGCTTCCTGTTAGAAGAAAATAGAAGGTCTTTAGGAATATGATTTCCTGCCTATCACCCAATGGGATAGGCTCCAGCACCACCCGCAACCCTCTCCAGGAATAAGCGGGTATAGATAGTGGATGGATGGATGGACGGATGAACGGATAGGAATATGATTGTCCATCAGACAAAATTCTCTACGTAGTTATTGGCATCCTAACTAGGGAAAGTAGTATTTGTTGGCTGTACAAATATGTTCTCTTAATTATATATTAGGAATAACATATTTGTATGAGATGATGGAGCTAATGTCCAATTATCCCATGATTGTATGAGTTCAAAACCAACATCTATTCATCCATTTTCTAAAACACTTACTCCTGATCAGGCTCGTAGGGGGTTGGAGCCTATCCCAGCATACACTGGGTGAAAGGCAAGAATACACACTGGACAGGCCACCAATCCATCGCAGGACCCTCTCACCATTCACTCACACATTCATTCCCCAAGGACAATTTAGACTTTACATTTAATCTATCCTGCATGTCTTTGGACTGTGGGAGGAAGCTGGAGTACCAGAAGGAAACCCACACGGACACAAGGAGAACATGCAGACTCCACACTGAAAGGCCCTTGGCTGGGATTTGAACGATATGTGGTTGCATATGGAATTTATTGGTTCAGCGTTGCTATGCTGTTCCTATACAATACAGTACCTTTGAGAAAAGTACTTTTACCCAATATTTCTTTTTTCAGGAGAATCTACAGTATTTACATTCATTTTGTTATATGTCATATGCCAATGAACCATAGTTTTGTGATAGTCAGTGGTTTTACATGTCATGAACAAGAACTGAAAGATGCAGCCATTGCTGCTGGTTCCATCTGAGCAGGAAGGCAGATGGGATGTGGCAGGTGGAAACAAGATTGCTCATATTAGTCTGTAGTGATTGTTTCCACACCCGCCAAAGGACTAGATTTCAAGTAGAGTCCTTGCCTGTACTGTAGGTCCAAGCTAAGACTGAGGGACAAGGTTTTTTTTCCCTTCAGGGCACAATGCAATGTTGAGGATGATCTCACTGACTTTGTTGCCAAAAAAAGAATCACTTTCTGCACAGCACCTACAGCATTTCTTTGGCCCAAAATTTGTAATAAGCTTATTTTTTGCTATTTGGAATGATCTATTTCTAGGGATTTGTGCTCACTGCGGAAACCTCTGCTGTCAAATTGCGAGAGCACAGACAAGCATAATACCTCCACCAGAACACAGTGTGATATTGAATTGGAAGTAGGCACCTCATGTGCAGCCCTTTCAGACATCAGACAGCAGGTGTTTAGTTGACCAGAGGGGGTTCCTGCTAGCTACATCCAATACTGGAAACAAGGGCTGTATACCAAATCATGGGGCCCATCCACACATCAGTGCCTTAACAGCATGAAACACTCAGCAACCACCTTAAATTTTTTATTGAACCACAACTGGTACAGTTCATTAAATCTTCTTCTTTTCAAAAATGATACTATGTCATATTTAATGCACAGAACTATATTTAGTATACAGTATGTGCAGCTATTAATAAGAAGGCGTAGAAACAAGAAAGAAGGCATATCTTATTCCTACAGTCTATTAGTTCATATTAGAGATGTCCTTGATATCAGCTCTCAGTGAGTCACAGTAATTGTAATTAGACAAAGGGAAACTCAGGGAAAAGAGTAAACACAAAAAACATTTTTAAATTATTATTTCATTGATTTAATGAAAAAAGTTATCAAACACCCATATCACCATGAGAAAAAGTAATTACCCCCTTTAAACCCTAGACAGAAGTCAAAAAGGACCAATGCATTTATTTCACACTGAGTTCCACCTTGGCTGGAATATGGTAAATGGTAAATGGACTGCATTTATATAGCCCTTTTATCCAAAGCGCTTTACAATTGATGCCTTGCATTCACCAGAGCAATTAGAGGTTAGGTGTCTTGCTCAGGGACACTTCAACATACCCAGGGTGGGGGATTGAACCGGCAACCCTCCGACTGCTAGACAACCGCTCTTACCTCCTGAGCTATGTCGCCCCTAGAATAGACATGCTACAGGTTATGAACGGGGTAAAAAGCTGATGAAATTACAGATTGTGGAAGTACATTACTTCCTGATACTAAAAATAAGCCATTGATAAGATGCTGGGTATAGACATATTATGTTGCTGCCTGGGTGTATTTTCTGGAGTTAACTGATCCAGTCATTGATATGGTAGCAGAGCTTATCAGTGAAAATGTAACTTGAAACTCACCATGAACAGGAGAGACTGGCAACTATTTGGTTGAAATTTCTTCCTGCTAGCCTACTGTGAACGTGCGCATGCGTGTATGTGCATGTGTGTGTGCATGCGTGCGTGCGTGCATGTGTAAATGTGTGCTTGGGTGACTGTGTATATGCGTATGATACACCAAACAATGATCAAGAATTCTTTTAAACATGTTTTATAGATATGGCCACTTTTTATAAAATATGTACTGTCCTGGATGATGGCAGATGATTCTACATTATTTCCTTTTTTTATTAACTCTTCTATTTTTAAATGAATGGCTGAAAGACTTGAGGAAAAGGTTATGTGTCTGTTGCAGCTGCGTCAGAAAAACCATTAAAGGAGAGACAGAGAGTACTGTAATTATTTTTAGAAATTTAAAGAGCACTAATTTTTACAGGAATGACATGTGGCTCTGTCAGGGTTCTACAGTGGCATTCTGGCAGTGAAAAGGTCGGTCACATCATTATCTGCGGCTGTCGACTGGTCTCTGTGATTTGCCTATTAATTTAGAGTTGAGGTCAAACACTTACGACCACCTTTGAAAGGATGAGAGAATATTCAGCACTTTGGTTATGAAAATGTATAGATGCAATACATACAGAATCCTGTTCATTACCAAAAAGGCTATTAATATTAAACAATGATCACATACATTAAATATTCTCACCAGACATGGGGACCATGGGAGCACACTGCTCATTTGGAATCTAAGGAAGTGGCATGAATTCAGCAGATTCCTTAGAGACGTTTACGTGATAGTGGAAAGTTTTTATGGATAATCACTGCTGAGAAGATATATCTTCTTTTTGCATTATGGCTAAAATGTCTATACAAAAAGTTCCTACACTAGAATTCATCCCTTCAACTAATTAAAGATAAAACATGTGGAGGTTAGTCTAGACCCTGGGGCATGGTGCATTGGCATAATGTTAAATAATGTGGACCACTTAATAATGAATTAAGCTACTGTGTGGAATGGATTTGTCGCAGATTTTTACTTTTTTATTTTTTGTGTTAATAGAGAGGAAAGTATATTATAATAGCACAGCACAGTGATTGAAAATAATTAAAATTTTCAAATGGCACATTATTATTAACTCTTCATTACTACATATTAACTGTGACAAGGAAAGATGTCCTCAAAAATAATTATAACTGAAGTACATACCGTAAATGTAGGATTTCAGAATTTCACAAGCAGTGTTGTCAGGCTGCCTGTGAAGTGTGTGAATTTAAAGAAAAGTGCGCCTGTACAATAACAGATAGGGGAACTGGGCTTACTGTATAACTAAGAGGTACAGTAAATATTAACCTGAATTGCTTCCGCACATATCCAGCTAATACCCTCAATTAAAATTTTTTGTCTAATGCCATTTAACAAAAGGTAATTAAAACCTCTCTTATTTGCACACTATTTCCTTTATCTTACTTTTAGATCATTTTGCAGCCCCACAGGCCACAGAACGTCATTTAAAAGGTGTCTAAATGAAGACCTCAAAGAGGGCAAACTCATGTTGCCAAATGTCCTGCAATGCCAATCTCAAACATTTCAACTTCAGTGGTGTAGCATGTCATGACATGCCCATTAATTACTTTAATGGCATTCCGTTACTCAGTAAAGCCTGTGATGCACTTTATGGTGCAGAGATTCATTTCAATGCCACCCATGCCCTGTCTGGATAAAGATTTCTAGATAGGATCTAAGGACACCCAGGATACAAAAGGACTCTGATTAATTCATCAGGGAGAGGTAGCAAATGTCAAGGATGTTTAAGCAGAGTTATTTGACTCTCCAGGGCCCATTGATTTACTGATTCCAACAAAAGTAAGGCCAGTAGAATTCACTTCAGTTGCAAGCATGTTTGGGCAATGTAAATACCGACCAGTGCTATGCTTGTCACTGTATGCAGGATAATATTAAGGCAAATATAATTTTACTTGACATTTCACCACAATTGTAGATGGAAAAAGATTCATAACTACAGTTGTATTCACATAGGGTTATAGAACACAGAACTGCCCAGGATAGAACAGAATCTGTATAAGTATTCCCCAGAAAAAAATTATAAAAATACATCCTTTGTGAATCTACCAATAACAAAATAAATAAAACAGTTATCATCCTGATTCACATCTTTACTTTGAGCCAGTCATAAGCCAACAGGACCCTTATTGATTGGCATAAAACACTAAATATGGCTCTGTATTTAACCTCTGATACTTTATGTCATGGACACACACTGCTCCTTTAATTGAACAAATCTTCTTACAAACCAGTATGCTTCAAGCAGTTACAGAGCCATCTGGTATGTCTGACTACTCTCATATCATTTCCAATTCCCTCCTGGGTTCACATATTAAATTTTCCATTCTTCATTTAGATTTGGCTATATGCATTTCTGCAGTGCTACCACTTATCAAAAGCAATTGCCAGACTAGTTCTAAAAGGTAAATACCCCTTATGTGTCATGCATTTGCTAAAAGATACATGGCTATATATATATATATATATATATATATATATTTCCATTCTCTGACAATCTCTTCTGTGTATTTTCTCCTTCTAGTGTCATTTTGAGCAAGGTGTCAATAAATGTATTTATTTTAAGAAATTTTAAGAATGCACAGTCTGTGGGGGGAGATAACAGCTTAAATGCCTTCATTATGGATGTTTCTGTGGTAAATCAATCATATAAAGAACATTGGAGTTACTTAGGACAATTTGAGGAGAGAGCAAGACTGACATTTTCCTTTTGTATAAATAATGTACAAATATATATTAAGATAAATACACATATATAAATAAATATTAGTTTATGCTGATGGTGTGATGTATTGGTCTCTCTCACTCTCTCTCTCTCTCTCTCTCTCACACACACACACACACATATACACACACACAGTATTTAACCCTATCACATATACTGAGAGCCTTTTCTCCTGTCTTTATGCATTTTACAGTAGGTCATAGATATTGATTTATGTATTATATTTGCTTGGATTCCTTTTCTGCATTTCAAGGGCATCGTTGTAAACGCTGTAATATGCTTCCTCTCGTATTTTATCGATCAATCAAACGCGGCGTGTGCGGGCTCTGGCTATCTCATTGGAAGACTAATGTTACACGTTCTGATCTCTTTCAGAGGAAATTACTCCAGCAGGGCCAGCGAGGAACTGGAGACAGCTGCTTCAGTGGCAGATGCAGCCCTGCAAGAGGATGCAAGAATTTATTTAAAGTACATTGAGCGATAAAAGCATGACCTTCATACAAAAAAAAAAAACAGTATGGCCTTTTTTCATGCTTGTCTTCACAATTGTTGTCTGGTTTTCCCTTGTCCTTACTGCTAACCAACAAGCTGAACTGCTGAACCAAATGCTTATTTTCTTTCTTTTTTTTTTTTTTACTCACTACATATATCTTCCCTGGTAACCACAACAGGCTACTATGGCCGGGTATACATGTATAGCTCAACTCTCAGGATAACTCAGATTCTAAAGTAAAAACCTTGCGTATCTTGTTATAGGTCAGTCTCAAAAAAGAAAAAGAAAGATGAAAAAAAGGCCTACCAGAGCATGAAATCACACCCACATAACACCATATCACATGTACAGCCGCATCCCACCTCAGGGACTGCAGACTTGCAAGGCATCTGCTAATCAGGTCAGGTGCCCCATGGAGTAAAGAAGACTGAATTCAACCTTTGTCTGTACTGCGAGTGCCTTCCACAACTGACTGTGAGTGAGCAGGACTCCTCTTTCACCGTGATGCGTGGGGATTAGATTACATTTATTTGGCAGATGCTTTTATTCGAAGTGACGTGCAATAAGTGCATACTGCTTAAGACCAGGACCCAGGAACATAGGATTTCCTACTTTACTTCATTCATTTTTTTCCCAGGACCATCTGTTTGGGAATACTGGAAATCATCACGGAGTTAATTCATAGTCTCAATGCATCATCCTGAAACATTTACACTGTCTGAAGAAAATGATCCCATATTTCGGTGGTACATTTTGTTCCTTCAGAAAGCAATAGCCCATGGCATCTCATGCAGCATCATCAATCTCAATTGAGGGTTTTGCCTTGGATGTTTGTGAATAGGAAAATATCAACGTCAAACATTAGTCAAAATCTGCATCTGTAATTAAGTTATATTAAGTTTATTTAATATTTATTTTCTTGCAGTGTATGCTTGAGTACATCATGCAAGCTCTGTGCATTTGTGTGACGAATTTACTGTGTGTGGCTAATAAGGATACAGTGGGTCCTATTTTGATACCATAAAAGCCAGTGTAAAGCCCAAACACAGTTTCTACATGAAACTATGCATTTTGGAAGGACTGAAGGGCAAAACAATGGATGGTAACAGCAAGGTTACCTCTCATCCTTGCAACTGTGTGGATAGAATTGGGGAGTGTACCAGTTACAGTATGTGGGGGAGTGGATTAATGCAAATACAAGTGCAATACCATTTCAGTGATATGATCAGCGAAATGTGAAATATGGTCCATATATAATATTTCCAGACCTTTCAGAAAAGGACACAATATTTAAAGAATTATATGCAATATCAATAAAGATCAGTTCAATTTACAGAGACAGATGATAATTTACAGCACTTTTCAGAGATACTAAGTATTTTTTTTTAATTCACTTTCATGTTGTCTGGACACAGAGAGGTAAAAATAAAACCAGGATTGTGAAATGGCACATTTTTAGTGTTTTTAGCGTTGGTTTTAATCTACCGTTGTTTAGTGTTCGGTTACCAGGGCATGTATGTATATATAGAGCAACATTCAAAAGGAAAGTCTCTTTTTGCAAGGTTCATACATAAGGGGAAGTTTAACAGTGAAATGACATTGGTGTTTTGATGGCGCTATACCTTTTTAACTTCATTTATTTACAGATAGTGTCCATGAAACCTCACATTGTAGTTAGAACTGCATTGTCACCACAATTGACCAGGAATTGGGCTCCATGCATCATGTCAGACGACTGCATTTCTCAGGCTGAGCCACACTATACACACATATGTATTTTCCCTGCCAGATGAGATCCTAAATGGAATTTGATGCACTTTTTTGCCTGCCGGTCGATAAGAGCGGATGTGACGCAACTGAAGGTCACCTGGCCGGCTGACCCACTTTTCCCTGTTTCAGCTGCTCTCAGCAAAGACCTTCAACATGGCCATCCCCGTAACCCCCGGCAACGCTCTGCTACCAGTTGAGAGCGCACCATGGCTCGATCATGGACTCGTTGGCCCCTCCGCGGTTTGCCCTCCTTTAATCTTGTTGCTTCAACAATTTCATCAGCCGCACTGAGAGAAAGAACACAGGGGACGGCGCTGATTTAAATATCTCATTTACCCGGCACACGGGTGGTGTGCACTCACTATGAAGAGCATAGCTCATTTCCGCTCCTCTAATTACGGTTGCCATGACTGCTTCCTTTAGCAGCAGCTCTCTTCGTATGTAGTGAATTTGACAGACAGCGGAACACGGTGCGTTCACTTTTTAACAAATGTCTTTCCACATATGTTTTGGTGGATCATTACCGTGAGACATTTCATAAAACTAGGGAATGGCAAAATGTAATTCTCTGTCAATACCACTCTTCATTGCTAAGGCTAGTACCATATGGTGCAAGTATTCAATGTGATCTAAATGTGCATGCCTTCTCTGTGGTTAAGCATGTTTTCCAAGCTATTTAGTAGCCATTTCTGTGCGGCACGATCCCCTTTATCACGGCAAAGCGAAAGAATCAGCCATTCAGTTGTTACCAGCTAGCATCAAGTTGACATTTTGTTCACAAAAATATGATTACTTTTTACTGACATAGACATTTTCACACAAGTGCAAAGAGCTTTTATCACAGCAGGTGGTATCTACAGTGTATATGGACATTTATATGCATGGCTCATATGCAGAATACCCCTTAAAGGGAATATAGCACCCTGGCTGGTGCTCATAGACTGTTCATGGTCACCAGTTACTGTGATAAATTTCAATAAATTTTAAGTCAGCACAACATTAATCATAAATTATGCATATCTTTAGCCATGCACTATTTATCATGAAGCAAACAAACTGGGTGAGCTTATGCTTTTGAGATAGCAATTCAAAAATCTCTCCATCAGAAATAATAGAGGAAGCATAAGGGATATTGGTGTTTAACCTGCACCCAAACCTCCCTCCCCTAAATTAAATTTGTCTACAGCTATGTTCCCAATTTTTTAATTATTTTTATTTATTTTTTGCAATATGGTGTTTTGATTGATTGTTTCTCATTTCCGACACTCCATGGCTGTAATGGTATTCATTGGTCTCTTCCCACACAGCTGCCACATCCAAATGAACACAAAAAAAAAAATCACAGAAGATTAAAACTGTTTAGACAAATGTCTCAGGCAGCATGACAGCTCGTTAAGTGACACATGTAGCGAACCACGGTCTCGCTACATTATTGAGTACCCTCTAAAAGCCTAAATCCACATGCATATGATTGTATGTTAGCACAGCAGCATAGAAAAACATACCATAAATACCTTAATTAATACTGTACAATATGCTGTTATGAGTAGTTTATTTTTGCTGCAAGCCGTGTGAATAACTTTAAGCCATACAGGGCACAGACTGAGCACAGAAAGAATATGGTAAATGGACTGCATTTATATAGCGCTTTTATCCAAAGCGCTTTACAATTGATGCCTCTCATTCGCCAGAGCAGTTAGAGGTTAGGGGTTAGGTGTCTTGCTCAAGGACACTTCGACATGCCCAGGGCGGGGTTTGAACCAGCAACCCTCTGACTGCCAGACAATCGGTCTTACCTCCTGAGCTATATCGCCCCGAATAAGCAACAACAATTCACCAAAATGTCATGCAATAAAGCTGAATGTAATGTCCTGCATATTTTTTCTTTCTGACCTGATGATTATTAACAATGCTGGTCATATACACTAAAATAGTCAGTATTTTTTATAAGTTTTATATATTGATACTTCATCCACAGCACATTAATATGTATTGTGAATCTTCACAGATGTTCCATCAACACTTTGAAAGAGACTTTCAGTTTTAATTAAAAATAGGTTCATAAACTATGTAATGTGTTATAAAACAGTTGCACTTGAACAATGTGGATGTCTTGAATAATGTGGATCATGAGTGGTTAGGATTAGAAATGTCCATGATAGTATTCATGATATGCTCAATAATTTGAGCTGAAATATATTAGTGAAAAAGGCTAACCACCTTAGGTGGGGTGCATATGTCAAGGTCCGATCATATAATACCTACTATGCGGATGATTAAGTTGTGAAATATGAGCACATTTGAATGACAAGCTGAATGTAAAATGTCAACTTCAAATGGAGGGGCACGGTTCTGCCAGTAGAATTATTATGAGGCTTTCATGCTGTAAGATAGAGGCTAGCTTCTAAATGTGTCTATGTACCTAACAACACAACAAGCCCTAAAATGTTTATGATACACCACAGACTCTTCCCTTTTAATATAATCCAGTTACTAAAAGCAGTACAGCATCAGCATGAAGTTGCTCACAAGCTAAAAACTAAAAAATCCTCTTAGATTCTGTCAAAGCTCATCAGCTGCTTTTTGCTTATACACGTGCGCAGACAACTGTATTTTTTAATAGTCAGGATGTTTATGGATGCCCCCCACTACTAGGTTCTTGGCCAATGATATTATTACCTTTATATTTCTTCGCAGGGCTGTTGTATGTTCAGAGGGAACATAAGAATGAAATTTTTCAGTCAGTTGTGTTAAAACAGATTGGGCCTAATGTTCATGATAATGTAAGCGCAGAGGTGCCTGAGTGCAAATAGAATTCCTAATTTTGTCTCCGGCAAATGCAACATCACCTGTACCAGGTTTTGTCATCTCATGGTCTACAGAAGACCCGTTTACATCACCAAGCGTTTGGTACCGCAATAGAGGCCGCTAGACAGTAGAAATATATGATGCTGTGCAAGCTTTGTGTTCAGTAATGAGTTTGCGGTTTAAACCAAGCCAGACCAGGTTTTAACTCAAACACTGGTGCATGGTGCTATTTTGGTGGCGTGCTAAATGTGCCACACATATGATGAACACATAACACAGATGCAAGAAATATTTTGTTTGTTTAAGTTTGACTATTACATATGCAAGCTGTGAGCAGTTATGCGGGCTATTTAGGCATTGCACCTAAATGGGGTTAATGAATGTAATCTATTAGAATGAGAGACACAAGGAGCGTGAGAGACTTACACCCATAAGATAGATTATTTTAGTAAACTTTGATGATGTATTTTGTGGGTGGAGCCAAACTGGTGGCAGAGAAATAACAGTTTGTCTAATGTTGCGGTGGTAGCAAAAGATCTCAGCGTAAAACATTCATCATTAGCTTGCTAACTCATCAGAAATAGGACAGCTTGACAAATTATTTTAAAGGTTTTGTAGGCACCAAGTCTAATTCAATTACACTATTAAGGACCCATTAAGAGATCATTGTTCACTACATTACACTGAGGTAGACTAGCTATCTTGGCAGGTAATGGTTAACTTAGCTAAGGCTAATGCTGCTTTCGAGTGGAGTTCGCTTGTTCTCCCTGTGTTTGTGTGGATTTCCTGTGGGTTAGACTATTAGGAGACTCTAAATTTTCCATAGGTATGAATGTGTGAGTGAATGTTGTGTGTGCCCTGCAATAGAGAAATTCCCTATACAATGTTTTCTCATATATCAAAATGTGTGTGTGTGACATGCTACCCATTATACTTAGCTCATAGTGAGGCTATGAGCTAAAAATAGATCATAGCCTCACCAGGAACCCTGAACAGGAATTAGTGGGTTAGATAATGGACGGATTATCCTTAAATTTGAATACAAAAGGGTATTTTAGAGAGATGGGTTGAAGCTTCCTATTTTTCAAAAAATTCATTTGGCTTATGCATATTATGTCAAATGAGTTCCACATTTGAGGTTAAGTGGTATCCCCTGATTGATGTATAAACCAGTGCAACGATTATATGAAGATTATACTGCATGAAAGACAAACTGATGGTTTGCAATTCAATGGTGAGGAGCTTTATTATCATTTCATTACTGTGCAATACAACCCTTAACACATGGATGGGGTTTTAGGCACTACTTCTGTGTCTATTTACAGAGGAACAATAAAACTCGAAAACAAAATAGTGTGTCACTCATATTATTTTTTTATATTTTGTTATTGTTGTCAAAATAATTTCTCAGTCCTATAAATTCTTCCTCCTTTTCATCAGTTAATAATAATATTTGGAATTGTTCTATACTGATGAAATAAACTTAATAAATAATGCTCTCTGATTGGTTGACAGCAGCAAATTTTCACCATAACAGTTCACATGCTACATAAATGACGCTAGTTGAGCACATAAAGACCTGTTTTAATTAACAGCTAATGCTAGCAGTACAAACATATGAATAAATTATTAATTATTATGCAATAATAATAATTAGAAATAGTTTTTTTCTTCTTAATTGTTTGAAATGTTTTTAAATCAATTGCCTGGAAAGTTAATTTAATTCTATCCATCACCATCATAAATATATTGATATGCACAACATTATTAATTTAAATGTTAATTAACTGCTGAGGAACTTCATTCAATTGTATTGAAGTATAAATTGCTATTATATAAGAATCATTTATAGTTTTTATTTTTAAAAAACACATCAGATTTTTTTGTTTATAATAGTTCTGATTATAACAGTGAACATAACTCATCATCCAGTAGAGTCTAGAATGTATTCGGTATTCAGAGTGTATAGAAGATTGACATTCATTTTGTGTCCAGTTTACCTTGTTTCGTTCTCTTCTGTTGAATTTCCTCACCCTTAATTTTTTCAAGCTGTAGGGTAGATTTTTGCATTGTACCCTACAGTTTTTGTAGAAAAAACTGTCTCAGAGCTCTAAAATGTTTGCATTATCACACTCCCTTCTATTTTCACCTCATCATAATAAGACATCAGAGGCAAGCATTACAAATATCAACCAACAGGTTGAACAGCTTGGAAATGCATATTTCATTGACTTTAAAATAAAATCAGCAGAGGCTGCTAAGAGTAGGCCAGGAAAGTGAAACCTGAAGGCACCTGTCAGACAGGATCAAAAATCAGATGCCCCTCACCAGTGCAGCCCCGCCCCCAGGTTTACAACCCTCCGTCCTCCATTGATTAAAGAGTCCCTTCATCATTCGCTCTAGTAGTACATCAAGATTCAACCCATATTATATATAATTTAATTTAGCCAAAAACATCTTGTGTTTGAAATATGGCATTATTCCAAAGTGTTCCGTTGCTTTGTCTTTTGTGGAATCTGCCTTTTCACATATTCACAACCCAGAATAAAACAGTAACTACAGACCAGATGGTTAGCTTCATTCATGTCCAATGTCATTCCAGTGCTAGATCAACCTGCAATAAGGTCAGAACAATTCCAATCCACAATATATAAGCTTAATGGACGCTGAAGCAAAGCAGACATTGTATGCAATTTACCTGTTTAATTTTCATATGACTGTTGTGTTCCCACAAGAAGAGAAACATTCAATTTAATAATTTATTTCTTCTTCAGAGGTAGTGCTTTACTGTTCTTTAACTACTGTATATACACCAGTCTGACCAGTCTTGCAAATACAAACCACTGAAATTTATTTTTTAGTGTTTTAATACTTTCAAATGTTCCATATTTTATTCTCATAATATTGTCAGGCTTTATATCTTTTGGCCCTTTAACCAAAGAATAGTTTTCATAGAATTTTTAGGTTAGTATTATCATAGGGCACATAGTTAGCATAACTGACTTGCACCAGCACTTTGGTAAATATTGCTTCTTTCCTCCCTGGTCTGGGAATATTGTTAGTTAGGTCTGGTGCTACTGCTCATATCAATCAATGCAGGTGTATGTCTCTCTGATATTGTAAGTTACTCTGGAGACAGTAAGAGCAGCTAAATGAAAGCAATGTAATGCAATCTAATTTAGTGTTATGTGCAATCATGGAAGTATCCATTGGGCCCTTTGTAATACTCTTGCAGTCATTTTTCTGTAATAAAAACAAATGATAGCTGATGCTAAAGTATTTATAATATACCCGAAGTATGTTACAGCATGAGAGTGCTTCAGTTCCCTAACCGACTGCAATGTTTAAACACCAAGACAAAACAAAAGTCTAGTTATTGAGTTAAACCAAAAGTGGCAAATCAGAATATGTCAAACATATTAAGAATAAGGTACAACATGTTTCTTTGTGAAAGCACTCTCATGGGGAAGACTCAGTAAGATGAAGGGCTGATTTCCAGGTCCAAAGATTAGTTCTTGTTGAAAAGATAAACTGACCAGACTTGTCAAACCCAGTAGAAAAGGCTGAACAATTCTACACCAGGGTTTGCTCAGTGCCTGCACAGTCAATAGACTGCCATACGAATGTACAATTCTATGTTGGAAAAATGATGCAGCCCATGCAGTAGTGAACCACAAAATGGAGACTCAGCCATCTTAAATGATTAATTCCTCATAAATCAGTATGTCAGTGATACTAAAATCTGGCTTTCAAGGTCAAAAGCATGGCTGGTTTTCTGTTCGGCCTGATAGTCCAATGATGTCACTGATTGGCCAGAGATTGCACTCGCCTGGTGCTTCAGGTTTAAATCAGTTCCTGATTAGAGGAGATGAATAAAAACCAGGGGCTCATTCCAATTGGTTATTTTATTTGTCCTTGTCTCCTTGGTCCTTGCCTGGATGAGGTCCGCCATTTTCAAGGACGTTCCAACCCGTTAAATTCTCCTTGAAGGAGCTAAGAGGGAGGAGCTAGGAGGCTCCCAATAGATGTTGTGTGAGGAAACACAAGTGCATCCTTCGCAGGATATTTATTTATTTTTTTCAGAAAGCATGGTGTATAAACGACCAACCTGTGGATCTACCTCTCTCAATCTGGCACATCTTTAAGTGACATGGCTTCAAACTTACACTTGACTGAATAAGAACATCCAATTTGCTTAATACACGGGTGTATTCCAATTTTTAAATTTTTTTTTTTAACCTTGCTTCCTTTTCCAGCTCCAAAATCAATCCATTAGAGGAACCAAGGAAAGGGAAAAATGGAAACTAGGATACTTCTTTCTCAGGTTTTTCTTCTTCTGAAAATCTTTCCTATGTGGTTCCAAAACATTTCTACTCTCACCTTTATAAAAATTAATCATTCTAATATGAATAATCTGAACCGTTTCGGTTTTCATTAGGCATATTTGAAGACTGAAAGGTTCAAAATGACAAGTGAAAAATGGATTCGAACATTATAGTTCTGATTATTGTTAAGTACAATTACACGTGCTTCACAGTTTTAGCGTAGGCTACTTGCATAAGCCAGCCATATCACACAATACTGTTCTACCTCGCAAGGAAAAACTTTATTGCATTTCAAGGAGATGCATTGAATAAATGTGGAATAATTCGATGTGATAAGGGCTTGTAACAAAGCAGCTTGAGTTAAAAGAAAAACATTAATCACATATTTTACTATTTACAAACATTTTGCTGGTCATTCGTTTTTTTATTATTTTTTTACGATTGAATGCATATCTACAACACTTAAAATACAAATATTCTTAGAACACTCCAGTAGTTTATTTATATTCTCAGGCGTGCAGAACAGACCGATCTCTCTAACAGGTAGCACAATGACAGAATGGAAAAGATCTGGGAGGAACGCCCCTCCAGTCTTGTAGTGGGTTCCATCTACTGATTCAATCATCGCCGATTCAGTCTGCCTTTTGCCTTGTCACAGAAACACCCCCTCTCCTATCTCACTCTGTTCGTTTCAGCACAGAACCGGATCCTTCTGATCATACGATTTCGTCCACGACGTTACATGCGAAGAAAAGCAAGGACCGAAACCGAGGAAGGGTTTTTGAGGGTGAAAATCGACCAATGTTTTTGGAAATAATACTTAGACTCACCCATATTTAATTTCCCAGTGGGTGCATTGGCCTGAATTATACAACACAATGGATCTCTCATTTATGGCTGCGCAGGTAGGAAAGCGCATGTTTTATTTCCTTGACATATATCGAATTAGCATACTGTTCTGTTCTTTAACAATCAACTGGTTGGATGTCTATGTTTAACAACTTTTATTTTTTAACCCAAAAATGCATGCTAGTGAAATAAAGTTATTATATGGAACAATGTAATACGAAACATATTTTTTTTCTCATTTTATCAGATTCTTCTAGTGGAATTCTACATAGCATAATTAAATAATTTAATAAGCATGGCATACGTTATCGCATCGTTACTTTGCAAAATATATGTTATATAGTTGTTATTTTTTGTCCGCGATAATCGTTTTCGCATTGTTCACGTAACGTTCATTAGCTATAGGTTTATGTATCAGTGTTGTGCTTTGTTCATTTTGACGTCTTTACTTAATATTGGGGCTAACTATTATCCGTTTTATTACACATATGCTTATTTGTGTCAGTTGGTAAACCCAAAAGCAGTTATAATTTAAGAACGTTATATGCTAGCCTACTTCAAACAGCCTAGTAGGCTACAGGCATTCCTATTTATAAGCCTGCTATGACTAAATAGTTTCGAATCAATAACAGTCCTGACCTACAGATTTGTTACTTAGGCATTGAATGTTGATAGGCTTCTGTATTGCAAGACATCCCAGCCATTTAGTGACACAATCACCTGCTCCTTACCATTGACAAAGACCGTGTATGTTTCACCGTCTTTTGCACGTGTCATAGAGAAGAAGCAACTCGCATCGCTCCTCTCGAGCTTCACACGGCTAACAGTTGTAGCCGACTATCTTTACTCGTAATATTTTGGAGTTATAGCCATGGAATTAGGTTTACTTGCTGTTCCTTTGCCTTTTCATTGGAATAAAAACCCTGCCATTTGAAAAATAAAATGTCCTCTAGGTGGAGTTACGGATACAGTGGAGTAGGACTAAACTTCATTGGTAGTACAAACTTCAGTTGACAGGGTAGGCTACATTCATAAGAGGATAACTTCTGTTGCAGAGAATAAATGTAAATGTTCTCTGTGTAGCAACTTGTTTGTTATTGACCTTCGTGTTATTTAAAATTCATTATACTGTAAATGACAGTCATTTAAATAGTTTCAGCATATAACCCTTCATTATTTGTTCACAAGTGATGATAAGTGGTGCCTGAAACGTGTTGACAGTGGTGATGGTAATGAAGGTGGTGTGCCTTGGCAGCTGGGTAGCTTATCACCAGTGAGTTAGACGATTCAGTGAACCAATAACGGTTCCTCCTGTTTGTTTGCATTATTCATATTGTAACATGTGCATACCTGTATATTACTGTATTTATGATGACTATACTTCGTAATACACAGTGATTTTCCTGTTTTTCCTTCCTTCCTTTGTTTTTTATGCAATTCTCTTTGGTCTTATAAATGATAACACTTGAACTACACTTGAATAAATGGTAATATTATTGGAATTAATCTGATTTTACTTATGATGACAGCATGAAAGGACCATTTTAATTAGACTTTCATAGGTCAGTACAGTACAATATTACATTCAGGAAAGATCTACAAATTTTTTGTTTTGTTTTTTTTTTCAGTTAAGATGAGGCTAAAAATACAATCGGCATGTTACCTTGAAATGGTGTTGTGTGCTGATGGCAGTCTTACACCATTTTCACTAATGAAATCAGTATGCCAAAATCTTTTCGCCTCATCTTATCTGAAAACATTGAATGCGGACACTGAGGAAGGCAATTTTTTGAAATCTGTTCATCTTAAAACACTGAGTACGGATCTTTCCTGAATGTACAATAGTGACTGAATTCCTTTGATCTATGTGCCACTGTTTCTGACCTGGAGGGCTGGAATGAGAGCACAATCCATTTCTATTTAGAATTATAATTAAGTTTTCTGTTTAAAATGCCACTACAGTATACTTTCAATGAGAAATGAAAGTGAGTCTCATCTCCAGTATCATAAAATGTTGCCTGGCTATCAGAGCTTTGGCAGTCATATATCTAGAGCTGTCTTGTGTTCCAAGTCTGGTCATTTTGTATTTGGCATCATTACAAGAACAGTGGGGCCTGACTCCAGGCTGTACGTAATTGTATTTTGAGAAAGCAAAAGAAATGTACTGTAACTAACTGCTGTTAAACACAAATTAATTAAGTTATTGGTATGTATTGGCTCAGGAATAATTTGAATGCAATTTCAATGGGATAATTTTTATAAGGATAGGTGAAACTCAAAGATCTTAGAATCCTGATTAGGTGCTTCCCGCAAATGTGCTCTTGTATTCCCAAGTCTGGATCTTTAGCCACTGTGATTAAATTATTATTGTGTGCTTGAATAATTTTGTTCTTTCGGGAGGAACTGTATCTCAACATTGTATATGCAAAAAATCAGTAAGAATTATGACTCACAAATAGCTGCATTGTACACATTGAGGCCATTTTGATTGTAAGTGGGGAAAATCTCGAAGAAGATATTAAGGATTATTACTGACATTGACATTGCCTAAAGGCCAAAGAAATCAATTATACTCATGTAATATTTGTGGTGTGTGATTTTATTCACATATTTAGGTATGTGGGGCTTTTGGTTTACTAGTCTGTCGTTAATTAAAACAAGAACTCACACAAGGGATATTTGTTCTCCTGTTCAAAAGAGTACAATTTTAATGAATATTGTGTCATAGATTGTTATAGATTTCATGGAACTATGTGGGTCAGTGTAATACTGAGTGATTTCATTTCACTTTTATCTTCGATTCTGATAATAGTTCAGGACAAGAATGTTTCGACAGGTAGCCTATTTTAATCCAAATTTATCATAAAAATTTGAAATTTTCTGTTTGAAATTTTGGAATGCACTGTAAATCCAAATGTGTTCATTTTTAATTTAGCTTGACAGATACCAATGAAGATGCTTGCTTAGTTTCACGTGGACATTCAAGCCAGAACATTTCCATTGCTAGCCATGACTAACAAAACCTTTGTGGTGTTCATTAAGGTCAGTTGCTTTGCTTTGCAAGGTTAAATAAAGATCCACATGGCACTTGTGGGAGGTTGTTAAGTGCACGGTTGCAAGCTGTTCTTCTTTAATTGCCAAAATAAGTTAAAGTAACAAAACCAGCTCATGTTGTCCCAAAGGGAAGACATAGCTGTACACTGTGCATCTTGGCTAGTAGTGCTACATGGCTATAATGAGATTTTGCCTGAATTAGCTGTGAGTGAGCTAGTATTTGTGTGTCATACTTCTCAAAACTCAACTTCTGAAGTTTATACGCACTATTGCTGAACTGTACCATAAGATTTTGCCCCTTTGCTTAATGCAACTGCTGCAGATCTTTCAAATTTTAGTTTTCTGCTTTTACTATTTACAAAGCTATTGTTATTTTAACTATATTTATTTCCCTGGTATGGCAGTTTGCATATAAATTCAATTCCGCCACTTTTTTGAGCATGGTTGTAGCTCCAAGCCTTGCTGGTGTTATGTTGTAAAATAAAAATAATAATAATAAATAAATAAAATAAGCACAGTTCAAAGTAAACATGGAGGCTGTAGCCATGAGCACTGAGACCCAGAGTGCATGCTAAGAGCTTAGCAGGTGTGTGTGGTAATACTGTGAAAAGGCAGAATGAACATTCTTCCCCACCTCTGGCCATGTTACGCTCAGCGCTGCCGCTGAAAATCTCATTCCCAGAATCCGCTCTGTTATTCCTGGCTCTTGCCAGCTCTCATAACCTCCCTTTTTTTTGCTGCTCCTGGTGACTGCCCATGCTGTGAGCCATTCTGCCTGGCGAAAACCTTACAGGCCTCCTGCAGACCGCGTCCTCTTTAACCCACTCGGTTGATAAGCCGCGACAATGGACGCTGTAAGGGAGCTGAAACATATCCGCGGCTCGAGGAAAGAAAAAAAAAACCTGTCGGATGCATTTGCCCCCGATTTCTCATTAGCGCCGCGATTCCTCGGGAAGATGCGAGCGGCCGAACTGAGCAGGAAGCGATAGATAATGTTGAGCATTAGGCGTTTCTTAGGCCCTCCGTGCCGTCTGAAACCGTTTCAGCCGGATTATCTGATGAGAAAAGTGACAAGGTGCTGTGTAGGCACTTTAATTCAAATTATATCAGGCTCAAGATACTGTAAAGGGGAGTTCAGTAGTTCATGGATCCGTTTAGGCGTTTTTCATGAAAAGTTTGACTTTAGTGTCGTTTTAAAAAAAAATTATTCCATTACACGTGCAGTTGCTTAGCAGATTGCCTCTACTTCGCAGGATTCAATTGTATTCACACTGTATGTGCATGGGCTCTGACTCATATAATTTATTTCTCTTTTCATGTCGAGATCTTGTACTTTACATAAGCTACCCAGATTATGGAAAGAATAAACGTATTACCTGTGGGATTTGAGCTCCAGGTTCACATGCAGTTCAAATTTGAAGTGTGCCTTTTTTGAGATAGAGAAGATATCACAAATATGGATTTATTCAAATAAAACTTTCAGGTATTTTTGTATTAAATCCATAAAAGAATGGGTTAAGAGAACCTTTCTGTATGTTAAAGGACCAGTGATGCCTACCCATGGTGTTGGGCACTGCATTGCACATCCTACCAAGACACAGACATAAATGAATTCAGAAAATTAGCAATGCATTTTTCTATTTTATCCCCCATTAAGAGTAGATTTATAAATCATAGGTGTAGGCCCCATTCCTCTTTTAAGTAAAAAGAATCAGTAACTAGGCTGAAGGCTTCTTTCTAGAATGTCCTTTGGCTTTGCAAATGGCTCCTGTAACAGGGGAGCAAATAAGGAGGAGCAGAGGAAACAGTTTGAGCCTGAGACTAAGGAGACTATAGCTGCTTTTCCTTCTAAATGCAGTGCACTTTGTGTTTAACTTCAGCCAGTGCCAGTACCAGTGATTTTCAGTGCTTGCACATGATTTTTCCATGCCCCCTTGTGTGTTTAAAAATGGTTGCTTTCTATACAATTGTTGCTTTAAGTGAATGACCTTAGTTCATTATTGTTTAAAATTTAGATTTGATGTAGATTTAATGTGGACTACATTTTTTAAGATTGATTGATTCTTAAGAATCAGCGATAATTGAATACATGTATTAATATTATTATTATTATTATGATTATTATTATTGTCAGCACTTCACATTAAGGGGGAACAGAAATGTTGAGAGAGAAAGAAAATGCTATTTCCAGTCATAACCTTGTATAGGACATGTGCCCATACGCTAACCTGATGATGCACATAAGAGGTTGAGTAGAGGTCATGGTCTCTCAGGCTGTTATGTAAATGAGTGCATCTTCAGAGTGGAAAGCATGGCAGTTGTAGTACAAACAGCGATTCCCCTTCAGCCTGGGCGTGTCACAGTGGTAGTGAGTCATTCACAGGGACCTTGTCGAACCTTTCTGAGCTTCATAGGGCATGCAGCTATGGCCATCCACAGTCACAGTCAGAACAACAAACCCCTAACATCTGTCTGATGTTGAAAACATGCCACATTTTTAGTACTTTTTCATCCGAACCTGTTTTTTGTCAGTGCAATCTCTTGTCTGGTGTCATATCAGATCGAATCAGGTTCTGTGATTTCGTGTTGAATGAAAATTTAAAAACAGGAAGTGAGTTTGTATTACATCCGGGGGTTGAAGTGTAATATTAAGTCTATTTGTTGGTCTGCTGGATGTCCACTATAAGACAATTGAGATAATCTGCCATATTCAGCTCATTTACGCGGGAAAATGGAAAATACAGTGCTGTAAATGTGCTACCTCAGTGTCCTCTTCAGGTCCTGCTGATTATTTCTGACAGCATTCTTTGAAAAAATAGTGGAAAGTTGCTTTTCTAAAAGCTCTTTTCTTTTAGACTTCCAAAAAATGAAAGTGTATTTCCATGGAAATCCAACTTAAAGGCCAGTGCCTTTTTTCAATGGAAACACAAAGAAAATGTAGGAAAATGGCAGTGCAATTTAAATTTTTTATTGTAGCAATTTTTTGTTGCAGTCTTTTCAGTTTTTGACAGAAAGGGGTCAATCCTAATGCTGATAGTGCCTGACTGTGATTTTGCCCTCACCGTAGCATTTTCAGTAGAAAAATGTACGTTTTTTTTTTTTTTTTTTGGCTGCCATATTCATGATCACAACTTACTTGGAGAAACCAGGTTTCTTCAGGACGGGTTGTTGATGTTCTTAATGTAAAACCTGCTTTCATTTTAAGACGGGTTCTGTTCTTCATTTATAAATGTGTTATATTATCAGGAAAACTGCCAAATCTTATGGCTACAGTGCATAAGTTAACCTCTGTACAATAACCATGATTTATCATCAATTGGGCTGATCAAATGAAGCCAAACTAGTGCTTGGTTACTAAGTGTTAAATAATTATATCTGTAAGTTTTAGTGTTAAATTATTACCTCACGCTCTTCATCCAAAGCTAAGTATTGATATCTTTAAATGGGTATATACAGTATTTATTTTTTATTTGAACTTACTCAGCTGGTAAAGACTTCCTTATTCTTCTTGTGTTTGCAGTTTCCTTCTCCATCCTACCATCCATCTGCTCTTCTGCTTCACCTGGCAGGGGAGTGGTGTATGATCTGCCACTGTCCTTAGCCTACTGGCAGTTATGCGTGCAGGGTATTGATAAACTTCTTTCTGATGGGAGCAACTGTTATATTACGTGGCCACTAGGGGGAAACGGTACAAGCTGAGGCAGGTTTCAGCTCCTGCTTTGCGATATTCTGTCCCGTTTCTGTCAAAGCGCATTATTATGCATGCTCCACTGGTCTCTGATCCCAAATTACCACAGGCCTCCCAAACCCTTCCCAGAAATGAGCACTGAGGCTCAGGTGTGTTAGCCAGTTTGGAGTGCCCAGCTGTGGATGTGCTCTGGTCACATCGGCTTCTCTTGCACTGGCGTCCATATGGGTGGTCTATTCAAACCAGCTGCACAAGTCTGCGATTCAGCACTGAACAGGGCTTCGTTCTGCTGTTGGCCATAATCAGGAGATCACTATATTTGCCGTTTTCTCACTGCTGAACTGCCAATGTGCTGATTCAACCTGTTATGTCAGATCCTGAGCAAGTACAGTATTATATATTTCCAGAAATATTCTTTAACAACTTGAGTTCATAAAGTAGCACAGTCACCTCGGATGATTGGATTATAATGATTTTAAAGTGTTTCAGCTCTTGACATTTGCCCAGGCATTCATTTTTTTCTGCAAAGCAAGAAAAATCTGATATTGCAATGATTTTTGTGTCAGGTTTTCCATGGAATATATGCACTGTTAAATTACTGCATGCTTATGATTCGAGGAAACCTTCATATCCAGTTTTTTCAGTGTGTGTGTCCAAGTGCTTATTGAATGTTACACTGATGTGTTCGGAGTTTCCCGTCTCTGAATGTGTGGTGGCATGTTTTCCACTGATGCACGGCCTCCTTCAGGGCTTCTTCATGTTCTGAACAGCAGTGTTTTTTTATTGCTCAGGTGGAACTTGGCCTCAGTCCGCAGCTTTCCACAGGAGAATCAGAAGGACACTCACAGAGCTTTCACTGAAATGAGATAAGAGTGATGGAATAGAGATGGTAAAGAAAGGTCAAAGTGGGTAAAACACTGAGGAAGGGAATAAAAGAGGGGGGAAAGGGCAGTGCGGCTAAAATCGAAGTCAAAATAAAGACATTTTCATCACAGGCTTGCTTTTTCAATAAAAAAAAAGATTAAAATTGGAATTCTTAACATATCCATTCTCTGTAGCTATCCGGCTTGAAATAGAAAAAAAGCCACATTTAGTCTTCAAATACACTGTTCCTTTAACTACAGAAGACCTGAAGGGAAGTGTTTTTCTCACATGATACATTTCTTGGATATTTTTATTTTTTCATCACCTGGCTGTGTCCCACATCGAACACCGTCAGGAAACTAATTATTAAATCTACTAGGGCAGACACGTCTCCCCTGGGTCCTTGTTATATAAAACATTACACGTTTCAGAAAGAACATCAATGACTCAGCTAACGCATGAAAAGTCCAGCTAAGTTTCCAGCAGTACTGTACGTTGAGGGGGCATAGGGCTTACAGTTCATTTGCTGCGCTCACTTGTGTTCACATTCCGGTGGTTTTAACCATATGAGTCACAGATGCTGTGTGTAAGATCTCTGTGATTAGAACAACAACCCATTCCCTGTGGAGCATTATTGCTGAGATGCACAAGAAAATTCATTCTCATTAGCTAACTTTAATGATGTCCAGTATAAATAAATAAATAAATACATACATACATATATAAATAAATAAATAAATAAACCATGTGGACCTGATTACATTTTCAGATACCTCAGCACATAAGAAAATCGTCAGTGATATATATATATATATATATATATGTGTGTGTGTGTGTGTGTTTGTGCTCTGTGGCCCAGTTGATTTTGATTTTGGATAAAGATGGCAAGAGGAAAAGATCTATGTGACTCTCGACAAATGGGTGAGTGCATGTGTGGCATACACAAAGACAACGGTACAGGCCTGAATACTTGACCCCAACAGTGAGGGGTCCAGTGGCTCTGTTATGCTATGGGGGGCATTTTTCTGGCATGGTTTGGGTCCACTTGTCCCCTTAGATGGAATAGTCACTGCAAATGAATACAAAGTCATTTTTATCCTATGATAAAACATTTCTACCCTGATGTGAGTAAGCTCTTCCAGGATGGCAATGCCCCCATCCACAGGGCACGAGGGTGACTGATAGGTTATGAAAATAATGTAAATCACATGCTATGGCCTGATCCCAGATCCCTCTTTCAGTGAGCTGCCTCCATACCTATACCACTCTCATGCATGCGCCCCCCTCCCCCACTTTATTCATAGCTGGTTGGCTATCAAAGGCCCTATTTTTCACCTATTTTGCACCTTTATGGTGTTTTAATTGTTTGTGTTTTTCTCTAATTGATTTGTTTAAAGTACTTTTTGAAGGCCGACATAGCTCAGGAGGTATGAGCGGTTGTCTGGCAGTCGGAGGGTTGCCGGTTCGTCCCCCGCCCCGGGCGTGTCGAAGTGTCCCTGAGCAAGACACCTAACCCCTAATTGCTCCCCGGGTGCTGTACTGTAGCTGCCCACTCCTACTAAGTAATTAGGATGGGTTAAATGCAGAGGATGCATTTCACATGTACATGTATATATGCACGTGAGAAATAAAGCTTTATTAGCTTCTTTATTCTTTTAACCTTGTTTCTATCTTTTATCATTTTGAGATATTAAGCGTTAAAGTTTGATATTTTGGCCCGTGATGCTTTGTTCTGTGTGAAATTCCCCACCATTAGTGTGACATATTTTCTTAGAAGAATGGTGTTCCATCCCTGTAGTAGCGTTCCAGAAACCAGTAGAATCAATGCCATGAGGCATTGAAGCTGATCTGGTGGCTTGTGGAAACCCAACACTATACAAGATACTTTATGTTGGTTTTTCCTTTAATTTGTCTCCCATTTGTGTGTGTGTGTGTGTGTGTGTGTGTGTGTGTGTTTCAGATTCAAGGAAATCATATCACAATTTGGAATAACAATAATTAGCATTATTGAACATGTGAGCACATTGCATCTAATGAAACCATCTTAAATGAAAATGGTAGTAAATAAATAAATAAATATCCTAATGATGTCTTTAATACTGCTGTTTGTCAATATTGATTGTGCAGAGTTTGTTGATGGCTTGTTGGCTCATTGAGCTCTGTCTTTTCCATCCGACACTAACAGGAGTTCATCAGCTTGTGTTAATAAGATGGGGTTTGACTGTGGCTTCTATATCTATCCACCCGTCAGCCCGATATTATTTCCTGTCATTGTATTAATTAATGGGATTTGGGTGAGACTTTTGCTGTATATGTTCTGCAGCCTTGACCAGTTCATCAAACTCGGGATGTTAATTTAGAATATTATGTATTGATTTTCATATTAAAATAATCTATGACCATGAAAATTAAATATTGTAATAATCCGAACTAGGCTCTTTGTCCACGCCCCAAAGGCTCTATATGGCACATGAAGCATACATTTTTTATTAATAATGATTCCCAGAGGAGAAAATTCATGCAGGAAAATTAAGATCAATGAATTCTATTATTATTTCATACCAGGTTTTTAAGCTTCCGGACATGAATATTGATTAGATTGAATGCCGTAGAGATGTCTATATGTTTTGTTAATTCACACACGTTCCAGTTCTGATCCACATAATCAATTAGTGATCTCATGATTGGATGATCAAGTAATCAAACATCCAATCTCAACTCTCCTCTCCTTTAAATTGGCTGAAAATCCTAAATTCATCATGCGACCTTTTTTAATAATGTTAACATCTTTTATGTTCAGCCATAGACATTTCTAATTCTGCTGTCTCTCTAGGAACAATTTGCTTGTTTTCTACTCTCGCCTCTGTCCTCTTCCTGTGGCTATGTCTGTGAGTGACAAACTTCCGTTCACACAGGCAAGCATTAACAGGATCAACTCTGTAAATATATAATATGCTAGCCGATGTTTGCCATGTAAGGGCATCCTTTGTCCATTACTTTGCATTTTGTACCCTCCATAGTACGTTATAGCCTTGTAATTTTCCCCTGTCTTTTTACTCTTTTATTCTTTTTAATTCTTTTTATTCTTTTGAATTAATCACCATTTATAATGGTTGATAACTTCATGGCACACGGGATTCGATAATGGCTCCATGACCAATAGCCACACCTCTGCAGTGTTCCTGGTCTCTTTGCTTGAGTTTTTGAACTACTTGAACTCTGATGCCCGCCAGAACAGAATGTTGTTCTCGAATGACAACAGACAAAGGAGCATCAGAGCTGTAATTCTTCTCAAGTAGTGAAATCAGGAACTAAAATAAGATTCTGTTCATTCCATGACTCCAGTGAATTTATTTTTTATCATGTTTTGACTGCTGAAGGGTATCCGTGTGAAATGGTTTGGACATTTCGACCAGACATTGAATAAAACCCTGGGGTTTTGGTGGAGTACTCCTTTGTATCCCTTTGATGTGAAAAATTGATCAAGCATGGTGTACACCGAGATTACTGAAGATCAGTAAATTATTCACTAATTCGTTTTCTTCCGATAGTTTGTGGAGCCTGTATGCTATTATAAGAAGTGCATTCTGCCTGAAAAGTCATATTTTATCTGGAACATGTTTGGAATTACAGCTGTCAGATTTTGGTAATCTGTTCACCCTACGGTGGCTTGCGCTTCAGTTTAATTTTCTCTCCGCATTTCCCATTCACCTGTGTCCGTCCCAAACGGATTAATCTCAGAGGGAGAGACTATAGACCTTAAGAGTTTTTAAAAGCATGCTGTGAGGATTGGATAAGGAATTGCCCCCCGAGGCAACATTTCATCATGGATATGGCTTTGTGTGTTAGTATGTGCACCTATAACCGTGCTAATGGCCAATGTAACTCACTGTGAAACAAATGCAATGCATAATTTCAGTGCGAACACCAGTTCCATCTGCTCTGATTAATTACACGGTGAGCAGCAGGTGCTTTATTCCCGGCCCTCATTAGAGTTGCAATCGTCTCTGCATCCTCTCCTAGTTTGTGAAGGTTTCTGGCTTTCTTTTATGACTATATTTAGCCTGCGATGAGACGCCACTGTGAATTGAAAATTAAGACTCGCGTGGAAATGATAGATTATTATTTTGCCCCAAGAGACTCCTGGTGTGTTCTTTTAATGAGTTTTCTAATGTACAAACTTAAGTTCTGTTTTTGTTTTTTCCACCACTGGCACAGGAAGAGGCATGTAATGTCTACAGTAGAATCGCTGCATGTTCTTGTCAGCATTGGTCAGCCGCAGAACTGACCCTATAGACTATAGAGCAGTAGTTTTCTTCTTATTGACGGAGAGGTGAGGATTCAGTGCTGTAATGCCTGCATTATGCACCCTGTTCCAGCTCTTGTAAATCTGTCCAGTTCTCACTGGGGGGCAGTACATCGTTTGGAACAGAATGTGTGAAGAAGTGTGACACAAGAATCCATTACTTGTTATTAATGATCGGTGTGGTTGCACGTAGAGTCAATTGTAGCAGGAAGCAGAATGGGAGATGCAGAAGACTGACAGGAGAAAGAATGTAAATTGGTGAGCAAAGAATGCCATTCCAAATCCATGTTAAGGGAGTGATTCACAACTCGTTTCACCCTTCGTACGCATGCAGACCTACACAGAAAGAATAAGCTTTAGTCATGTCTGTGCAGACGCTGACAGCGGTTTGAGAAGCTTTGAGGCAACTGGTGTGATTTATTTATTTATTTTATCATACAACATTCATCACAGACACTGAGAAGATACAGGAGAGAGGTATTGTACATACCCTTCACTGGTCCAGGCAAGACACTTTAAATAATTGAGAGTTGTACATCAAAGAGGCATTCCTTAGTGATTAGTATAACATTTAGTGCTTCCTCCTTCTTTCAGGACAGGTGTCAGAAGAGTTTTATTGCCGGGGAAGAAAAATAGCACCGTAGATATGAGTGACTTCTGAAAAATGGGTGGTAAAAATAGTGAGCGACCTCTTTATCACGGGCGTTCCATTTTCAGCTGTACTTTGTTCTCAGCTCTGCTTAACTTGACACCTCTTGAGTCTGAAAGATTGCCAAGACCTCAGCTGTAGCGCGCGCACAATGCAATGCATCATCCGTGTCATTAATCAAATTTCACCGTGGTTATAGAAACAGTTCTATCGAAAGAGAAACTTGGCCCATGTATAATTAGAAAAAGTCATTTGTTCGCCATGTGCCGCCACAAAGGATATTGGAATATGGGTTCAGAGGGTCTGGGATAATGAAATTTCATATATGACTGATGAGTACTGTTGGATGGGCATGCGCTGTCCAGGAAATGTGGCCATATCTGAGTTTAACTGTATGATAAAACACAGTGGAATTTAGAGACTGGGGTGTGCGTTTTCTATTCTTTATCTTTTTCAGAATGAAAGAACATTCCGAATAGCAATAATAAATGGAGATTTGTCCCAACATGTGATTCAAGATGAATTTGTTCTGTGACAGCGCCCTGTAACTCTACGGTAGGATACTGTAACTGGCAGAGGGCATAGAGTTAAAGGGTTGCCCCTGTTACAGAGTCAGTGTGAAGCTTCCCCTGGGCCCTGGGCCCTGTGCCTGTGCAGAAGCCTGGGTTTGGAGTGCATGCAGGTGCTTCTGACCGCGCCTGTAGAGCAGGATGCGAGATGACAGAGTTTCCTGATCCCAGAACGCGGGGAGGTGGCGGGGGGGGGGGGGGGGGGGGGGGGGGGGTGGGGGGGGACCCTCAGCACGTCCCCTCGTTTGATCTCCGCTGCCTGAGGATGATGACGGGGTAGGACTGCCGGAAGGATCGCGCTGAGGGGGTAACTGCAGATCTCACCGCAGGCAGAAGATCTGAGCAGCTCATTAATCCTTGAGAAACTGTCAGGCTGACTACCATGGCGTTGTGGAGTCATACACTCGTCGCCATACTTGTTAAATGTGGTTTGATTTGTAGGAAGTAAAAAATACCTTCAAGGCATGGAATTAGTGTAGAATTAGTAGAAGTAGTGTTGCTAGTTGATGATGATAATGGTGATGGTGGGGATGATGAATTTGCAGATGAGGATGATGATGTTGATTAACTTTATCATCCTTAAAGTAGGAAATATATACAGTGATATATGGAAATATACAGTGTTTAAAATGCAATACAGTAAGAAAATACTGAATGTAGATACATTATCCATAAACCAGCATAGTGTAACACAGAAATGAAAACTGTACAAGCTAATTGCGAATGGGCAATTTGAACTGAAAGGATTTCAGAACTTTAGGTTTAGCAATTCAGAGGCTGACAGGCTGACTTGCAAGAAGAGACCGATAACGTGAAGTAAAGAGGTCAGCAGCTTGCTTTCTACAGAATGAGTGCCTGTGCTATTAATATGATCATTGTGTCTTACTGAATTTAACCAAGTAGGTCGACTGAGAATTCACTTCTCTTTTGTAGTGATGACCCAGGGAATCAATATTGATTGGGGATTGTTTAGCCAATCAATCTTAGAGTGTGATGTGATAGCCAAATGTAGATGGCCTGTTTTTATGCAAATTTGGCCAAGACACCAGGGTATCACCCCGTCTCTTGATTATTAATAACAATAGAGAATTAGGGCCACGGTTATGGACATCCCCCTCAAGAGCCCAGTACTCTTGTCTCTTTGCCAGGCCTCAGATTTCAATTTGGTCCAGAGGGGAGAGCACCCCCTACTTGCCTGACCGTAGCTGCCTAGTTTTCCCTGGAGGTCCCCTATCCAAGTTCCAACCAATCCCACGCCTGTTTAACTTCACCTGTTTGCCATGAGAAGGGCACAGGGTAGAGTGGACACGGTAACCAGTGGACATTATTGCTTCTATCTTTGACCTGATAAACAATTATTCTTTAGAATGTATATTTCAAGATCAGGAATGAAATCATTAAAAATAATATTGGTTTTCCCCTAAGTGTAAATATCACAATGCAATTCTGATGGGGTTTACTATCAAAATCCATGTGAACTAGCAATGTCATGGTATTGTGATGAATCTCTGAGTAGATTAAATGTGTGGTTTTCTGACGATTCCTCAGGGACAAAGTGACCTTGCACTAGAATGAGCAGCAAAAGGAAATTCTACCAGAGGTGTACCTACACACACCCACACACACACACACGAAAGGCACACACACACACACACACACACACAGTGTGAGCAGAATGTAAAAAGTCACAGAGCTAGGGTCATACAAACAGAAGAGAATGACTGAGCAGAGGCCAATGTACATTATTTACCATCATGGACATGTGAGAACTTACTGTTGTATGTTGCAAAAATATAACATTCCTTATTGATCCTTTTCGTGGTGCAAAATCCACACAGGCCTTGGTGTTTAAAGAGAACTTCCAAATAAGGACAAGGTGCTTATTATTTTTCTTTGCAAATTGTGGCATCACATGTATTTACTGGCAAATGGCAGTCATTAACACATTCAGGAGGCATTTATGTGGGTTTCTCTAACCCTGGTGTGTCTTTTGACAGTCTCCGGCAGCTATCAAGAAGCCCATTATTTATTGCTAAGTGAGAATCCCAGCAACAGGAAGAGAGTGTATTGTGTGCATAAATAGCACTGTGAAAGCAGTAGTGACATCACAGAAGGGCTGGTGGTTCCAGGAAATGGAACACAGTGAAAATCAGGACACAGGGACTGTGTAGAACGGCCACACCCAGCTGCATACACAGTGGGTGATGTACACAGTCTGGAAATACAAAATAAAATGTACACTGTGGCATGCTCCAATATATCATGGGTCTGCCAATAAAAACAAAATGTAAAAGAGTGCAATATATTAAATATGTCAATGCATTGCTTGTATATCTGTGGTGTGTTCATTAAACAAAGATAAGTAATGAAATGTATATTTTATTGCTAATATACATATTTGAATTGAGTTGTGTGAAATATATGTATGGAAAATGTGATATCGAGACAAATACACAATGGAATGGGAAAAGACAATGTGTGTGAGAGAAATCTATGCTTGCCTGAGTGTAAAATATACTGTGAACACATGCTTCCCATTTAATCCAGCTATACATTATTAAAATAGTTGCTTGGGTAAATAATTAATGCATTTCTGTGACAGAAAGCATTTTCTTCCATTTTCAAGCACAGAAAAAATGAAGCTTTTTAAATAATATAATTGTGATATTTTGTAACGGTGGGCTGATGTAATGACAATTTCAGTCCATTGTTTTTTCCCCTGAATTTTCCCACCTGGTTATCATAGCTCCCGGCCTTCCTTAACCTAATACTAGCCAAAGGCTAGCCTTGGCAAATGTTTATTTTATTAAATTTAGGTTCTTAGCCCTAGGCTAAAAAAAAGACTGTGCTTTCAGGCTGTTCTGAGCGGGCTGGTGATTACCGATGTTACATGATCAATATTCACGGTCATTGTGTAGAATTTCAAACATGGCTCCCACAGACACAGACAATGTGGTGATTTTGCTCATCTTTCAACTGCTGATGAATGAATGTAGGCACTAAAAAGGCTGATACAAAGTGAAAAGGTGTCAGAAAAAGAGAACTGCTAGTTTGACAAAGTTTTCAGTATGAGATTTTTTTTTACCTCTTTGATATTGCTACCATGTTTTGGGTTATTTCTGGTATTTTCACTGACAGATCTAAGATAACTCTACTTCTAAGCAGAGCTACAGACGTTGATACTATATTCCGTGTTGTCCCACTTTTTAAAAGCTGGTGTGAAATAAACTATATGCCTGGGTTAAAAAAAGACCTTATCCTGGGTTAAGCTGGAAAAAAAGAAGCTTCAAAAATTCCTCATGAATTACTTGGCTTGGATGGATGGCTTTTTTGTGTGTCATAAATATATTGAATTTCCTCTGGTGAATTATTTTGTGTTTGCATAAATGAGGATGTAGTATGGATACAGTATTAGTCCACATACTTTTAAAGTCAAGTGTGATCATGTAAAACATATTTCAACTCGGAAGGAACTAAATATCAAGAAGAGCCTATGGTTAAAGAGGTAATTAGTCATTTGAATTGTAGTTTAAGTAGATTTGAACCAGAGTTAGTTGAGTGGGTTAGGCATTTATGCTGACTGATCTGTGACTAATACCTTAATTGAAATGGTAGGAATACTCAGGATGTAACTCAGGATCTGTCTTAACTGTCATTGGCAATAAGGTGGCTTATAAAAATATTTGTTGATCAGTTGAATAACAAAAGCATATTTCCCTTTTAATAACTTTAAATCCCCATTATCTGCTGTCATGATCACTGCTCTTATTACAGTTTGAAATTGCATGCCAACGTCCAGTGATGAGATAAATTACACAGGAAATTTGTATTGATCTTATAAAGGCATTGACCTTGGCAAATACAATTTGATCAGGACATTTAAAAGTAATGGAAACACAATAGGAGGCCATAAATTGAATATTCTGGACACAGTGGACAGGGTGTACCACATGGTTCAATTCTGGGACCATCTCTAATTAAAGTAATGAATTACAATTAATTATCGATTTGTCAGAATGTTTCAAGACATAGCAGATGACACTGCACATGAGTATGAAAATGTAGCTTAATTTGAAATGAAGAAGATGAATAGAACATCAGTTAAATGACCCTCATGCTAGTAACACTGCTTTCATATTCATCATGCATTTTACTTGGATGGTAAAGGTTGGCAGGATTTTACTGAATGTGAATGAACAGAAAATAGGACATTTGAGTCAAAGAAAATCAAAGAGAGAATATATTACTTTTAACTACTGTGTTTTCTGTCAAAATGAAATGCATTTGCAGAATGTCAGCATATTGTCATACACATACATTAAAGCTTGTGGAACAAATCCTGTACAAAAGGTATGTTTCAAAGCTGTTTTGGCTAATTACCTTGAGACTGTCTTTGCAGCATACATGTGAATTTCTTTAAATCACAAGGTCTGCAAAGCAAGAAAAAAAACACTACGATGGAAATGTAATAATGTCCCTAGAATAAAGTATTGATCATTATGGTAATTTCTAAGCATTGTAATAACTAATTCTTCTTTTATGTTCCCCGAAATATTACCACTATAGAAAGTTCATGAACTGAAACGTCACCATCAACACTTAAACCATTGAGAATGGAAATATTTGATGAAAACAGGTTATGATAATCTAGCACAGAGAACATCCCAAGGCTGTCTGCTTGAGCTGCATGACATTGGCAAGCTGTTCCACACATTCACAAGTGACAACTCTGTATAAAAATGTCCCTATATCAGTGTGAAATTTACTTTGAACTACTACCTACCTCCTTGTTCTGCTGACAGAATTAAACCTGAAAACCTAGTTGACTTTGTTAATTGCTTTTGTGTAATCCATAAACCTCAATCAAATATCCCTTTTGTCTCCTTTTACAGGCCATTAAATGTCTAAAACTTTTTTTAATGTTAACAAGTAGCTGACCTTGTACACCAATTAAAAGTTACTTGTTTTAAAACATCACAAATTAATCATTAGTGTTTAGACAGGTCTTTACTTTTCTCATCTACTGTAGAATACATTTAGTTACAGTTCCTTGTCAACTTCTTTATACTTCTATACTTCTCTTATTCATTGGCACTGAAAACCTAACACAGTACTTTAAATGTGGTCTGACGTACAGTAGGCATTGTATAACATCGATATTATCTCCTTTGATCTACACTGAATACATTTTGTTATATTGTCCAGCATCCTTATGCCTTTTTTTGTTACTACAGCTTGAAAGAGGATAACTGCATAAAATTGTACTGCGCTGTAGATAGCACACCTAATAATGAGCAAAACTTTTTGCTGCACTCAGCAGAATAACGCTAATTATTTTCCAGATGAAAGCAGCTCATGTTCTCAGTTCACATTCTTGATCTAATCTGTGGTGAAAGTACACATATTTATATTTAATCAAGGAGGCCTACTGTGTACTGTGTCTTTGAGTGAACTTATCTTCTTTATGTGGTACTGTAACTTTTCTTGTCAGATTAGAAATTGAGTTCTGACATCTGCATATTCAGCAAGGTGTCTAAAGAATACTGAAAATGTGTCAGTTTTGCACATCTGTGTTTATTCCCATCCTTGTTTGAGAAGGAAGGTGAATCTGCCAGAGGGTGTCGGAACTTTTGGCTTGCTAGAGTTTTCCTGTCATACAAGGTCTCATGGATGAGCGCACTTCTGACACGCTGGCGTCCGCAAGTGTCGGAAGTCAGCCACCGAAACAAGCAGTCGTCAGGATGCACATGTAACTGCACCACTCTCACACAGGCTCACGCAACCTCTCCGTCTCACATGTCACCGCAGGGCTTTTGAGTGTACCCCTTCCTTTTCCCAGGGTATTTCTCAGACTCTCTCATCTGGTCAGAATGGAAAATGATCACTTATCTATACGCATGAATATACGCTATATTTTAATATTTTAATGTGCTTTGATCTCGGCCAAAAGCCTCACGCAGATGGCAACAGCTGGTAGTCCCAGTTATGCGCTGCGTTGGTAACGAAAAAAAAGAACAGTATTTTGAGACTTGAAATTGCTTTTTTAATGTTAACAAGTAGCTGACCTTGTACACCAATTAAAAGTTACTTGTTTTAAAACATCACAAATGAATCATCAGTGTTTAGACGGGTACTAATAAAATAATAAAAGAAGAAAATCACAAGTTAATTTATTCCAAGGGTACTTTAACTCCTTATTCACTTCAAGTGAATGTGAATCACACTAATGATTCACATTCACTTTCCATTGAACATTCAACCAAATTGGAATTTGTTCGCGAACAAATTCAAGATCATTTGTACAATCTACTTGCTATGTATGGACAAAAACTATTTTGCTTTCACACTCAGACTTTGTTTGCTTTCTTTTATATAACAAGCAAGTTAAGTCTTCTGGAGGAAAAAAAAATTCAGCATAGTTATGAGGGAAGATAGAGAATAAACACCTTATTAGCTGTGCTCTTTCTGTTCACAGTGAACTGAACTATCCTTCTATTCAGATTAAGCAGTTGAATGAAGTAATTATGAAAGTGCCCAACAGTACAGTCGGTCTCTGGAGGGACACAAAGTCAATAAAACTGAAGTCGGAAGGTAAAAGAATAAAAGGTATGTGGCTGAAGTTGCAGCCCATTAGGCTGAAGGTAAATGCCGTGGTACATTATGAATTCTGTGCCATGCTCAAACAGATTTATGGTAAGGCGGGTTGTTATTGATATGGCCCCCGTGCACTGAGTAAAAACAGTACATTTTACATTCTCTGCCTGTGTGGAATCTGTGTTTGCATGCATCTCAGGAAAGCCATTTCACAGTTTCACAATTCAATTACTGGCAACAAGAGGCTATGGGGTCTTTAAGCCATTATTGCAGAAACATGAACACATTTATAATGGGTAGCCTGCTGACAAGCGTTCATACATCTGTGTACGTGCACTTGTTTGCATGTGTGTGTGTATGTGTGTGTGTGTGCATGTATATGCACACACATGCGTGACTATGTCCAGTGTTCGATGTCACTTTTTTTTTAAAGCAGATTACATGGGTGGAATGGGAAATCTTAAACTGCCGTCTCAGATCACGTACCTGGATTGTTGTACTCCAGAGACACTGAACCAGCACTGCTCCCAGCTCCACATTTCCAGTGGTTTGCAATAACTGTTCGTGAGCGAAGACTTCAGTACTGAGATGCTGGGGATGTTCACACTATGATTTGTGTCATTCTGTTCAGTACAGTTACACAGCTTACTTTTTTTGTGTAACCAGTGATGGCATAATGAGAATATCTGTGTGTGTGTGTGTGTGTGCATGTGTGTATGATGTTTGTGCAGTCTGTGTGCGTGTGGGAACATGTGCATGTTCTTTTGTGGCTGGGATATTACTTCAAGTCCACAGAACAGCTAAGAGTAAATTCCATCTTAGTGTTGTGAGCTGACAGTAGGGTGACTGCAGTTTGTGGAGGCACCACCCTCTTGCTATAAGGATAATGGTTACCAATTTTTGAATGGGATTCTGTTTCGCCTTTAGGGAAGATACTCTCGAAAATTAATTTCACTTCTATCTATAGGTAACAATATAGGTAACTATATGATGATATGTTATCGTATCCATGGGTAGTGCATGCAACTAAAAAAATAAAAATCATTCCTTGGTGCAGTAACTTACCCCATGGTCTGGAATTGAACCCCAACTGTGCCAGTGTTGCCTGTGGCCTGGAATGAGGCGAGATACAAGGGAGGGAGGGTGTAATGTGGCACGTAGGGAGGGAGGGTGTAAGTCAGCAGAATATTCTCTGGCTCCCGCACCAGTCTTCCAGTGCAGTAACCATGCAGCACAACTGGTTAGCAGCTAGCCACATCATTTTTGGAGGACATACATACTAATATTTGCCTTGCAGCAAGATGCTTTTGATTGGAGAAATAAATTAAAGATATAGCACAGCTGGTGATGGTTTTGGATATCTTCATTTGATTTTTAAAGGCTACAATCATCCTGGTTTCTAACCTTTAAAAAAATCAATTAAAGATATAAAAAAATTCTCCTTCTGTGCTGCATGTTCAATTTATTATCTCCATGAACTGATTTGTAAGAAAGAGTAATGAAAAAGGGTAATGTTTTCAGATGTCAAATTTGCAATACTGTTCTTTGCTGTGAGAACATGGTGACGAAGGCACAGTCCATTGATTGTCTGGAAGAATTACGTCAGTGACTGCAACAGACAAAGCCTGTCTGTAGATGAGTAACTCGAAACATTCTGAAGTCCCCTTTCCCATCTTCTGCAAGAATAATGCTAATACAATGAGATCCTGAGCTAAGCTACTTAGAGTAAATCAATGTGGCCAAAAAAATATACACGTTCTTGCTTCCAGTAAATGAGAAAGATTTTCCTTCACAGTGAGGTGTTAATGTGCAAGATAAAGATCGCAGTGCTCTCATTAACGTTAGAGTGAAAGATCGGCATCCATCCAATTCTTTAGCCCGAAGAGAGTCCTTGTGTGTGCCTGAATAATCTCAAGAGGATTGGGGAGGGGGGAGGAGGCTTCACAGGTTGCTGCCCCTGTACATTGGTGCATTGATGCCTGCCATGTGAGCAATAGCAGCTCAGCCAGCTTTGTCATTGTTTGTCAAAAGGGAGCAAAGGTTTAAAATTCCGGCTTTTAAGCTTTTTCAGGGAGTAGAATGGAAGTGTTCTTTTACATAGCTCTCAGGTATTGTATATTTTATCATTGTTGAGAAAAGAGGGTCTGTTCATCCAATGAACTTGAAAGGGCATTGGTCAGCCCCCTTCTGTGTCTTACAGTAAGTACAGTTCATAGGAGTGGATGGATGGTTCTGCTCTGGTGAAGATTCTTCTAAATGGTTTAATTGTCTTAAGCAATAAATCACTCTAATGTCCCATATTTGAAATATTCATGCGTGTTAATTAAGCCCTACTTCCCACAGCTTATGTTGTAAATCATGGCAGAAGTTTGAAACCTTCCCAATATTGGAAAATGGAATTGGAAACTTAAAAGAGGCAGGAGGGAAAACTTGGGGAAAAAATTCATGACTACAGTAATAGGCACAAGGAGCCTTATGCATGTAGTGGTATCTACTTCTATCTTTGTATTTTTTTTAAGGCTTATAAGAAAGAGTACACAGCTAGCTAATCTCCTGCCATCTCCTTTCCCCAGTATGGTCCATTACTGATAAATTTGTTAGAGGGATAGTTCACTATCTCATGTTCTTTTGATATCATTGCAGGTTTTAGAGTATCTTTTGAATTGGCCAAAGTGGTTTTTTGTGTATGTTGAAGGCTACTGTAGATATTTATTGAATTTTCTGATGACATGCCAGCATTGCAATAGCTGATATAGGGGCAGTTGCAGGTTTGATGTGTAGGCCCACATGGTGGAAAAGGTGCTCATCCCCTTCATATGAACTCCCTTGTCCTGACAAGCAATCGCACCCATGTCCTCCTCTTCCGCCAGATCCCGGTCATGACGGGCGCCTTCATGGACTCGCCGAACGACGACTACAGCGGCGACCATTCGCTCTTCAACTCCTCGGCCAGCGTGCACGCGGCCGCCGTCACCTTGCAGGGCCAGCAGGACGAGGCACAGCCCATGTCCAGAGACGCCATCTGGCTCTGGATCGCCATCATCGCCACCATCGGGAACATCGTGGTCGTGGGCGTGGTGTACGCGTTCACTTTCTGATAGTCCGCTGCCGTGGTTTGCCTTTGACTTCAGACACTGGGGGATGCCACCAACTCTCTTTGTTAAAGAAAAGGTCCAGCAGAACACAGGGATTCAGAGCGACAGCAATTCATTGCATGGTAAAATTGTAATCGGTTATTTTAATTGTGTATTTATTTATATATCATTTACTGTATCCCACCATCCACCCAGTACATTTCTTCATAGTTTATCTAATGTTGTTAAAGAAATCTAGAGATTTTTTATTTTTTATTTCTTTTTATTTATTTATTTATTTAGAAATTAGGTGCAGCTGAAAACCTACTGGTAATGTGGACCAACAAATCATTCCTAGACATGAGAGCAGCATTCAAGAGGGTGCTGTCTACCTACTGGGGAAAAGTGCAATGGATTGTGGGTTGTAAAAAAGAAAACATGAAATTTGGTATAATTTCTGCATTACTTACTACTTAGCCATGTGACATATTTCAAATACTAAAACTTACTGCCAAAGGGAGGTAATCTGTGATGTAATTACAGATGTATACATATTCAATTTATAAAATGTAAATAGTGAAAAACAACAGATATAGAACAGCTTTAAATGTACAGTAGTAGTCCACTCTGCAGTCGAGGTTTTTAAATTTTGTCCAATTCACTAGTTATATCATCTGTTTCTTATAATATGGGGCCAGCATTGATTAGTAAAAGAGACAATCATTGACTGCAACACTATTCAGTGTACAAATGTGTTCATTCAATGCCATAATATAATTGGCAGAGTCCTTTTCAGTGCAAGTGTCTTTTTTATATGATATGTTGTATTTTTTAAATTTTATTTCCAGCTGTCTTGCTCAAGACCTTCCAGTCAAAAGTGAATGTGCTTTTAGCACTACACAATAAATGCTACTATATCAGAGGAACCTTTGAAGGCAGCAAATGTATGAATGCCCTTCATTTGACAATCTACCATTATTTATGGCTACACAAGTATTATTCATTAGTTGGAAATAACTTAAATTGCTCATTTTCAAAAGATGAATTCATTTTTTAAGCGTGTTGAAAATAATTTGCATACTAATTTCCTTATCCTTGCATTGATTTTATTGAAACTTAAGAACTGAAACTTTCAGTAAAATAGTTTTATTCAGCTGTGTAGGCCAGAATGATTCTATTCAATTTTGAAATGTATTCAATATCACAATAATTTATATGTGTAATTACACCAGAGACACAAGCAGGCAGTGTTATGTTGTTGCTATATATACTGTAGATTTGAAATAACTGTTTACACTAGTAAAACTAGACTGGCTAACTGTATATATTCATTCTTCAAAGGAAAACAGTGAAACTTGTTTGTATTTTGTGGTGTTTTGAGTGGCATCACTTAATAGTAATGTTCTTTTTTATTACAGAAAGAGGAAACATTGTTGGTTAGATGTTTATTATACATGTGATGTCTGTAGACATTTTCAAGACCATAATTCTGGGGGTATAATAAAGTACTACATAGTTCAGTATGATCACATCATTATTATTCCATTTCATTTCGAAGATCAAGCAGAGGTTCTGTTTGGTGATACAGGACCATGGTTCTGAAAATACTTTAATCCCTTACAGATATGGAATATCCTGCAACATATTGTAAACATGTGGACTTTTGTTGAATATGTGAAAAATATAAATATATTTCACTACAGTGTATTTAAAAATTATATTTTACAATACTTGGAATTGACAATAATTAGTGTATTTGCCTATATATTGTTAATTATAGCAATATCTCGGTAGCTTATTTAATTTTAATATACTTTGATTATAGTCCAGTTCTGTAAGGCCTAGCATGTGAATGGTTAAGATCAGGCATTTTTGGAACAGTTGTCTGACAGAATCTGATCCAGTTCTTCAATAATGGGAGTGACTTCCCCTCATCTTCCTCCTACAGCACAACCAGACGAAGAACTTTTTGAGTGTCGTCCGACTTTGAGGCTAACTTCCTTTTAATCGCAGCTTGGTTTTTACTGTGCTGCTTTGGCCACATGTTCCGGCTGCGGCTGATTACTGAAGATGGCGTATCTCCCGAGCGAGATTGATGCAGGAGCATAAGGCGCCATCGCTCACCCTGACATGGTCGCAGATTGCACATCCAACTCCTGAATGCAGCCAATTGACGTTCTCTCTCTTCGCCAACGACCCAGACCTGTGAAAAGTCACCTCGTTTACTTTCCTCTCTAACACATTTCACTGCTCAGTCTTCTCTCTGTTGGTATTCGTATCATAGCTTCGATGGTAACTGCCTTTCCTCAGTACCTTTTCATTATCGTCGTTAATTTGATTCATGTTTAGCGTCATTTAGTTTTTGATCAATATATGGTACAATTTGAGCACCGGGTTCACGTTTAAAGCACCATCCATTCTGTATTAATCTTACATCTTATATGGGTCTACAGTGCTTCCTTGAATCTACATTCTCTACTGTACATAAAGTGTTTAATTTCCCTGGGCCTGGAATAAAGTAGAGTGCACAAGTGGGACTGCTTATTGTACAGTGCAGTTTGAAGTGATGCAAGTTAGCTCACTTTAGCTCAAACGCAATGGATAGACATTTCATTTCATAGTACTAATTAATATATCTTAACTGTCAAAAATGCTATATCACCTGTAGAAGGTTCTGCACATTGCTGAAATTAAACAATACTGTTAATCTGTATCGGTGTAAGCATCATTGGGTCTCAGGTAGCGGAGTATTCCAAAAGGCAACCTTTCCTATAAGAAGACACCGTCAAAAATAATACAGTTACCTCTCCGACAAAGGCGCTCATTATCACTCATCCCAGTCACATAAGCATTTCAAGTGAGATTCTGCTAAACAAATCAGATTTGTGCCTTAAGGGCATATATTCTTCTCTGACAGGGTTTTTTTTTTACTGTTTTTTTTTTTACATTTGAGTGCAGGCTAAGTTCACGTCTGACAGTTCCGGAGATTGCCAGTGCCTCAGATGTCTCAGAGGATACACTGTGGAGGTCTTCTCCTGTCTAATCCCACCTGACAGCCCGGCCTTGAGGTGTTGAATATGCTAATATGTGCCAACCATTTGGACACACACGTCAAAACGTGTCTAGCAGGTTCTCCATGCCCTTTCTGAGCAAGTCTGGTACATTTCACAAAGCATTAAAACCTTTATTGCATATTACCCCATATAAACGCAAGAACAATGCTTTTTTCCCCCTCATGAAGCACTTTACAGTCAGATGTTTTTTTTGCCTCTTACACATAAATAAATGAACCTTAACTATTTCATTTTAATTTTGAAGGCGTCTTTGAAAGATGGGGATAACCAAGCATGTCATCACCTGTGGAAAAGAGGTATGGCAGAAAGCCACCGCTGATGGGGATGTCGCATGTCAGGTGCAATTCTGTGTATGAATGTGTATGAGTACTGAAAACAATACTGTATGATAGTTTTCCTACTGTAAATGAGAACATAAAGATTAAACACCACCCATCCTAAGAGTGATACTGTGGAGGTGCACAACATACGAAAGCAGTACACTCCTCACCTACCCCCATGTATACAAGTTAGCAACATAGCTGTGCAGAGGCATGGGGGGGGGGGGATAAGATTAGGCCTATATTGCACAGTCAAAAGTCTAAAATATAAATATTCCTATCCAAGCAATCTCCAGCTGTTGAAATTGTTCACAAATTAATGTATAAATGTGTTAATCACTCTGTCAGAAGCTTTAAATGTTAACTTATCAGTTATCCCATGTTTTTAAGTATTTCATTTTACTTTCTTAGTATTTTCCTATTGTTTTACCAGTGGTAATTACACAATTAAATGCAATTTTACCACATATTCACCTGATATATTCCTATTAATTAGGAGGCTGCAAAGAGGCGATGCCAAGTTTCCATTAAATATTTGCTGTCTAAAGCAATTTCCACATAGAAACATAAACATAGAAATATACAAGTGCTGAATTCTGCTCTCATTTGCTTTTATGGATTTATTCATTCTCCAGTCCCCTGTACTGCACTGTGGCATCTGGATGATGAATGTTATTGCAGTTAATTGCTTGAATGCTCACTGATACTGGTCAGGTTGGATGGTAAACCACTGCTCCATAGCCCCTGTACACTGACAGGTCTCGATAATTCAATTTCACAGATTATTATAGATCCATAACATTTGACTTTTGAGGGCATTATTCAAATTATTCTAAGCTGACATTTTTAAGGGAGTTTTCTTTGCAGCATGACACAGTGTGTTTGAGAAATCTCCGATATTCATTAAAAAGTAGCTAAGAGCAATGCATTAAGTTGTTGCAAATATCAATATAATGCACTGCTACAATTAGTCACGAAGTTGTTGCGTGTTAAATTATTTCTATTTTTGTGTGAGGTAGTTGAATGTAATTCTGCCAGGCACCAGGTTAAATGTTATCTGTCACTGGAGTAGCCAATAGAATAACAAATGTGTTTAGAAGAGAGCAAAATTTATGACAAGGTGTCCCACCAACACAGATAAATGTTGAGTTTCCACCTGAGCCCACAGTCAAACAATCAGATCCAAAATCCAATGCCAAGGGAGCGCTTATTTCAAATTTGATCTTGAAGCAGTTGCTTGTTTTTTCAATAAATCAGCAATGCCCCCTTTCTAGCAGTGAGACTATGAATCTTCCCTTGATTCCTCATTTCAGCCGTATGGATTATGGATGGAAACATGACGCAAAAGGGACATCTTCCCCAGTCACAAAGGGCCAGGGGTTGTCTGATGGACGATCTTCATGCAGGTCATATCCCCCCTCACCGTAGGGATCGTTATTTATTAATCCTGTGGGAGGAATTGCATCACGTCTGTCCCCCTTTTGCAGACAAACTTGCCAGTCTGAGTGGAAGAGGAAGCAAAACACACTCGTGTTTTACAGCGTTCACCGGCAACGTGACACGCTGACGACGGCAATTACAAACTGCATGCTTACATCGTCTCCTCAGTCCTGCATCCATTATAATTAATTCCCAAACTGTTCGTTATCGAAGTGTGAGGGAGATTTGTGGTGAAGACTATTGGTCATTACTGCCTGTGTGTGTGTGTGTGTGTGTGTGTGTGTATCGGAGGTAGGCTTTGTTGTCCGTTAAATGTAACGTTTAATCTCAGCGCCCACAATTTAACGACTGGCTGCTCACATTAGAGCAGTTTATTACACCGTTAACCTGTGTCATTTCCACTTCCCATTAACTGTCTGCAAATACAGCTGTTCAGCAATTATCAGAAAAGGAATAGCTGTAGAGATGCACACGTTGTGATGCATGTTGTCATGTGAAAAGTGTGATGTTCCTAAATTTTATCTTCATAACACCAACACTCTGATACAGTTTTAATGTCTGTTGCTTTCCCAGTTACATAAATTGAGTACATTTGACAGTTTGATTTTATTAAACATATCTTATATATGTTTCAAATGATAACCGTCTGTACCAGTAGAGGGCACTTGGTCATAAGTAATGCTGAGTCATAGATGAAAGGAATGCATGCAACAACCTGTGTCTTTCTAACCTTCATTCTCAGGAGTCAAAATCTTCATTCACATTCATGATATACTCATGAAACGTTGGTGGACAATTACTTTGCTATGAATTATGTTATTTTAATACTTTTCTGGTGTTGAACACACAAGAACAGATTAAAAAAATATGATAAGTGCATATAAAATCAATTAAATGCAATTTATTAATATATGAGAGTAGGTATAGCACCAGTTCTCTTAGCAGACTATGAGAAGCAACAACAAAAACATCCAGAGTTTGCAATATAAATTATGAAACGTTTTGCCTTTCTGAAAGGTTTTATGTGCTGACTTGTCCTGTCCAATCAAAACTAAATTAAAACGATGTGATTTGCTGGGCTTCCACCACACGCTATGTCTCCTGTTGGGGTTTGGGATTACCTGGTCTGCCCCCAAAGTTTCCTCTACATTAACATTTCCTGTGTGGAGGGAATAACATCCAGGGGCAGGAAAAGGAAAGCTGCCCCTGAACATGTTTCAACTTGCCAAAGGTGTGTGTGGGTTTGTTCAAGGGTATAACTTTAGTTTGAATGTTGCTTTTTTGCCTTTAATTCAATAGAACTTTGTTAGAAATAGAGCATGCTCAAATTGCATTAGGAAAATAAAATGGCGACCACATCTCAGTTTTTATTTCTTTAAAGTTTGTTTAGGTACAATGTGATGCAAGGTTGAATCTTTGATGAGCGCATGTTGTCACTGAAATTATGTAATGGTGAAGGAGTGCTGGGCATCAACACAACGAACAAGGATGAGAATCCTGATCCCAGTGCATTCCAGAATCTGTATACATTGTTGCACTTTGTTTCTCCCAGCATTTGGCAATAGGCTATCGTTAAAAATCCTAAACAAGGGAAAGTCACCAAATCCGTGGCACCTGCGACTTCTGTGACAAACACCCAGCCTTACTATGTAGGCCTATATCCCAATCATATCATGATATTCCCATCTTTATGAAATTATCTGTTTAATTAATCAGATCACATCAAAACTAAATGTATTCTAAGTGCATCAGCTATCACCATGATTCTGTATAGATTTGCATTTAGGCATAAAAGCTAATGCTCTGTAACTTGTATTTAAAAAATTCCTTTATCATTGGTTAAACAGTAGAGTTTGTAACTAAACAATATGATTTTTCATGATCTTACAGGAAAGTAAGATTTCTGTCTTAAAGAAGATTGCCACACAAAAAAAATTATCATTCAGAGCAAGAACAAATATTTTTGATGTTAGACAAATGGTGACTTACAGTAGCTGACTGTGCCCAGCAGTGCCTGTCTTGGAATCTGCTAGACACATGGACATACACTGCAAAGGTTGGGGGGCAACTGATTAAATAAATGGAAAATGAGAAGCAAGAGATTAATCATTTTCAGTTGTGTAACAGCATGCCTCTGTAATGATACGTGCCTCCAAGCCCCCGTGTCGTGTTTATCATAGTTTACAAGACTTTGACCCTGCGGTTAACAGTCATAGACAGTCTGCTCTGGAGAATGTGTAAGTAAAACTTTCATGATAATTATCATTTTGTTTACTTGTCTGAAATGTAAATTTCCAAAAAATAAAAATAAAACTTACCGGCTCATTTGAAAACGTATTTAAACTGAAAGCATAAAACATTTAGTGCTGGATAATGTATTTTCATGCAGAGTAATGCAGATGCACTCTTCCTCAGAAATATATTAATTCTGTCAAATAAATTCTTAGCTTTGTGAGAAAGCAAACATTTTTTTTCAGCACTTCAGATAAAAGTCAGCGGATGTGCCAATGGGTCGTCATGGAAACCCATCTCAGAAACAAATAAATTCACTAATGCTTCAATTAACATGAAATGGAAACATTTCGACAGGGTTATTATCTACCTGACAATACAACCGACTTTCAAAGCTCATGAACTCCATTTTGAGGTGGTCATGGAGTGAAGTCCTGTGGTATTACAGGGCTTACCATACAGCATCATATACTTTCTCTCTCCAGCTACTGTCTGTTTTGCTGTCTGCACTGTGTGTATTTGTCACATCACAACTTTTTTCCTTGGCAAGTGAAATCATTATTTTTAGAATTGGATGACAGCCTACCAAAGCAGTGTCTGCTACAAGTATTTACCACATTCCGACAGACTGCCCTTACAACTGAATTAGTGGTTAGTGGTCTGGCCCAAAGATCTTCAGTGGTGAAGACTGGAAAACTAGGGGTTGATGTGTTTCAGCTAAACAGGAGACAGGCAGCACTAGAAATGAAAGTGTTTAGACCTACGTAGCAGACACAAAACATTGTGATTCACGCTGTCCAGACATCAGCCCCCACAAAGCACACCCTTTTTGATGGGTTATGAAATAACCATCCACCACACTGGAAAAAATATTTCATAGCAAATCCAAGTTTTAACCAGTTTTACTATAGTTTTACAAGTGCATTTACAAGTACAGTTTTACTGTACCACTGAGTGTTTTGCCAACATTCAAATTCATAAAAAACTATTTTTTTGTTACTCTGCCTCTGTCCCCCTCTGGGTAGGGGACATTTTATTTCAGCATCATCTCAAATACTATTGGCACTGCTGTCTGTAGCTCATGGTCAAACAACTAAGCAGACATGCTCCCCATAATGAAGTTAATTTTTTCTTTAAAGATAATAAATAGAGAATTGGCACTATGTAGTTAAATTTGTAAAACAGACCAAAAGTCTCTACTAAAAGCCTGCAAAGTCTCTTAAATAATTATAAAACCATTTTTAAGTCGATTTTATGACTTTAGATTTTTATATATATATATATATAAAACTCTTTCATTTTAACGGCAGGGCATTTGAGTTTAATTCTAAATATTATTCATGCAAAGTGTTGGCATTCTGGGATTCTGTATATTCAGGTTACGACCTAACATAGAGAAGAATATAAATGAAAATAGTCTCGCAATAACCTCATAAGTACACCACAATGATGCTGTCTGCCACCATTATTGTCTCTGATCGTCTGAAACGTGAAAATTGGTTTTTTGTAGCTTCATATTTTCCTGATGAACTAACCACAGCTTGAACAGGCACTTTCATTGAACGCAGCTTTAAAATAATTGTTCCAAGACAACAAAATCTGTTGACTAGACTGCAATTATATGCAAAAGCATGCAAACTTTTACACATTTCAAGAAAGTGTATAAATCCTTGTATCTGTCTGGCAATGTGCATAACAACACAATTAACTTGTTATATAACTTGTAATATGGTAGTATAATTGTAGTATTTTTATTTTTATTTTAGTAAATTAGTTATTGTATGTAACATTAATAAACTTGTGATTTATTTACTCATTCATAGATTCACTCCACATTCAGAAGTAAAGATTTTTACAATTTTGATTCTGATCTGAGCCAGGAGATTCACCTGGCATTCAATGAGAATGCTGAAAGATTTTTGAACACTGGTAAAGGCATCTTTGGCCAAGCTAATCAGAATGAAATCCGATATCTCATTTCAGGTATTGATTTCAAGATGTTATATAAATCATGTTCTTCATACCAGGTTTGAGATTTAACATTTACGACTTAGTTGAGCTCCTGTGTATTTGACTCCCGTAACAGGCAGAGTCAGTCACAGGATCACTTAAAGTGAGTTATCTGCAAACTCTTGGGTTTGTCACTGAGGAGGGTGTTTCTCACTTGTGGCACAAAGTGTGAGCAATTTCTCACATCTTTCCGAACATCAAAGGATTTTCCGGAATCGGCCAGCCTTTTCATTATCAGTAAATGTTATGTTTACTATAAACAGTCATGTGTGTACAAGATATTTGCACAATCCACTGAGGAACAAACTTCAGGAAAACTACCACTTTGTAGTCTTTCATCAGTTTATTTATTGACATTGAACGGCAAACAAGATGAACATATTTCCTGTTTCATTTTGATATCACACGCACGTAAAAGGTGCAGCACTTTAAGTGGACTCTCCATTAAGCTTTAATTTGATCAAGCAGGCGTATACTGACTGTTTGCTCAGCTAAATTCATCACTTATGCATTATAACATTTTATCTGCGCATAGCCATCTGCCACCTGATAAATGACCTTTCATAATTCTGGGAAACACAAGGCTTTAATGTTTTAAGTTAAAAGCTAGGCCCTCACATTTTGAAATGGATCTTTTAAAATGATCCTTTTTTGTATTTACAGTAGACCATATGAAAGATGAGAACATACCATACAGAACCTCTTGTGTGAGATTAAATCATATGCCGAGTGTTTTCCACGGACGAATGATCCTGAACATCCATTGAACATCGATCGAGGCCAGTTTCTAGGCTGAACTGATATTTGCCTGCCTGACTAACTACAGGGCTAGGAGGGAGATCCTCAGAATAGTTTTACAAGTTTCCTGGTGTTTTTCTACAGTGCACTTATGTGTGTGTGTAGGTGTGTGTGTGTGTGCGTGTGTGTGTGTGGTGTGTGCGTGTGTTTGTTTGTGTGTGTGTGTGTGTATGTGTGTGGAATGTGTATGGTGTATGTGTATGGAATGTGTGCATTGTATGTGTGTGTGTGTGGTCTGAGGTGTGTGTACGTATGTGTGTGTATGATGTGTGCGTGTGTGGTCTGTGGTGTGTATGTGTGTGTGTGTATGTGTGTGTGTGGTCTGTGGTCTGTGTATGTGTGTGTGTGTGTGTGTGTGTGGTCTATGGTGTGTGTGTGTGGGTGTGTGTGTGGGTGTGATCTGTGGTGTGTGTGTGTGTGTGTGTGAGTGAATGTGTAGATGTTGGGGGAGTCGCTTGCATACTTCTTTGCATTCTGCATGCCAGAGTTCATAGTTCAGAAACAGAAACGATTTATTTATTTTTTTACATAACCACATTTTTGCGTTAATCACCCCTGACCTACTGTTCCATAACATGATGCTGTTTTCCCACCGTGACTGTTTAACACTTTTTTATAGCACCAGAAACTAAAGGATGAAATATGGAAGGAACTAGCAGGCAAACAGTTGGCCTAAAGGCATGGAATAAACCTCTCCATGCTTGGCTTTTCATAGCTTTGACCCTTTTTATTGTGAACATTTGTCCTATCGTTGTTATCTTTGCTCTCTCTTTCACCCCAGTGAAAACAGTGTTTTTCAGGTCTTGATTTACACTTACTGAGCTACTGGCAGGTGGAGCGGATGCACATTTAAAAAGAGTGACGTTCACTGACCCCAAATGCTGTTGCTTCCCGTCACAGCTGAAAAATAACTGTTGAGCTCAAGTTGCCATAGAAACCGCCTGCATAATTGGCCTGGAGTTAGGAGGTATGTAATTATTCTGAAAGTTTCAAAGAAATCCGGCATTGGATGTAATTTATCTCTGTGCTTTATAAAAGAGCAAATGTGCTGCTTTATTTTTGTGAAGATATAAGTCGTCTCCTGAATAGAATCAGTTCTCTTCATTTAAATTCTTCGGTAATTCTGTTATGCTGTGATTTGATTGCTAATAGCAGTGGGCAGCCTTTCTCTGCCATGCCCACATAATTGAATGGAGTCCAAGACAGACAAGCAGCCAGGTTGCTGAATGGCATAGCTATCATGTGTGCTATGTCAGGGGATTTTTTTTCTATAAATGGATTTTTCATTAAAACGGATACAAAAAATGAAATATACTTTCACCAGTTTGATCATCTTGCTAACACTGTATCACAATTGTATGAATCTCCTGCCCAGTATCTGATGTATACTTCTGAATTACAGTTGTATAAAAGTGAACAAACTGAATGTAACAAAACATTTATATGATCTAGCCATTCAAAAATTTCTGCATGCATGTCCTCTAACAGAGAGGCTAAAATTGGAACAAATTTATTGTTCATATACTTCCAGAATGACCTACCAATATACCCGCCCGAAATGTCCCTGTTTCAGAAATCTCTATAGGTTAATGCGGTCGACTTGGGTATTGTACAGTTTCCTGTACTGGCACTCATTTGCAAAATAACTAATTTCTCTACATTTAATGAATATATTTTATGTGAATACAACACATTTCAATCGCTTATTCATTAATTGATCTTGGATGTAGAGTTTATTTCTGTTGTGATGTCCCATTTGTGATGGAAACATATTCAGATGGTCATGCAAAAGAGATGTGACTGTCTTATCTGGTTTGCTTTGTTTCTGCACTGAATTCAGATTAAGAGCAGCTGTCATAAAATGAGGCAACGGGTTCCATTAAATATAACCAGCAAAGCTTGGTGTTGATTTAGTTAGCTGAAGAGAGGGAATGGGAAAGAGAAAATGCATTATTAGGACTCAGGAGTAAATACCCCTGCTCCTGGAGTGGCAGACATGGCCCCAGTATTTGTTCCATTCAAATCTATAACAGCATAACTCCATTAATTATTAAGCTAAATGGATGCAGGTGACCATGCATTCGAGGTACTCAGCAGTTCGTCGTCCAGGCTCTGAATACCCAGGCTTTTAATGATCTATCAAACCCTTGTGATCAAGCTCAAATGGAACATGTGGCACTCCTTGTGGCTCGGAGGAAACAGGCCAATCAGCAAAAGGAAGAGATGTCCAGGAAGAAAAGAGGAGGTTAGGATGGGGGCAGTGGCTAGAAAATGTACAGGACTGACATGAGGACCCAAGACCACCCAGCTGCAGCTTTGCATGGGCAGATGTCTGAAAACGCCACAGGAGTGGTTTTATCATTTTTAAAGCTGCATGAGGAATTTTAAATAAAGTACGGTTATGTCTTGACCGCATTACTAGAGCTTTTGATTTACATACCTTTGTATTCACATGGATTTGAATGAACATTTGCTCTAAACAGACCTGCATTAATCTAGTACATTAGTCACGTATGCTGTAATGGGAGATACATCTAGGTCTGTTTTAATGGATTTAATCCCAGTGCTAATTTATGAGCCTGTTCCAAGTACTGTCTGTTTTTTTATGGGGTTTGTGAGAGCTTAGAAACTTTTTACACGCAAAGGATTCAACAGCTGGGTTCTTAGTCACAGATACTGTTTCTTTCTAGTCAGTTAAATGTCTGTAGATGATCTCATTTTTTGACCTTGCAGTTATTTCAGGTGAAATGAAACTTTCATTGTAGTTGAACGCAAATTCACTAAAAGAGATCTACTTTAATGCATGGTGAATATTCAATGCAGTGCACTCCTTTTCTGAATCAGAAAATATTTTTTATTACCATTTTCATCAAAAATATAAAAGGTCAATGGTCATGACACACAATGACGCACATATGGCTTCTAAATGTTAAATAATACTGATGAGTAAGTCTGGTGTCTTTCACTGAGTGAACAATCCATAAAAAAATATTCAAAAGACTGTGTAAGGAACAGACTGACAGACAACAGGCATCATGGCATACCCCATCAGCTGAAAGTAGCTTAAGGCTCAGAAAAACTATGGTGTATCTGGAGTAGAACATGTTCACCTTACATATTTAAAGCGGCGTTCAGACATGTGTCTGTAATCATTGCTAAAACAGGAGGAAAAAAACCTTTGAAGTTTACATAACCATTCATTTTATTACAAGTTATATCTGAACTGTCAAAAGTATAATCCTCCTTATTTATCTTATCTCAAATTGGTCAGAGTTAGAGTAACCCTTGTTTACAAATTATAATGTGTTCTGGGTCTGTTTAGTTTCTGCCTTGTCACTAAATTACTTTCTCTCATATGTTACTGATCTAAGATCAAAACCAGTCAGAGGGCACAGAGTTAAGTATGAGTGCATCTGTGAGAAATTGCATTATCCTCCATCAGTTCATTGGCACTCATGTTAGGTCTTTTTATCAAATCAAATTTTTTGGATAACTTGGAGCAGAGATTTTTTTTCCTTTTTTCTTTGACCTTAGGCTCAATCTTTCAATATGATGCAATGGAAAAAGGACTGCGCTTGATCTCAGTGGAGGATCATTGTTTTGGATTTGAAAAAATATGTTTTGTCAGGGTGCTCAGGAGCAAATCCACAGCCAAATAGGGATGAGCGTGCACAGCTCATTGGTTACTTAAAAATACCTCCAGGTGCTGGCATTAAATTGCTCTCAAAATGATATAGGGGCTCAGAGATCATCCTCACTAATCAAAGCTCTGTCCTCCTAAAACAGAACAGACATTTTGCATGGCAGCCGTGGGACATGAATCATCAGTAATGGTCAACTTACAAGCATGCGTCACTGTGAAACCAAGGCATAAACATTCTGCTGGTACTGTATTTTCGTACAAAAAAAGAACACAAAGGAATATGAATGATAAATTGTTCTATTTTACATGCAAAGCTGTAAAGCTGTAAAGAAAATAACAACAAAAAAACATTACTTGTATATGCGAGATACATGTACATGTACATAAAATACATGTCCTTCACAGAAGAGACTTAAAACTACTTGTCAGCCTATAAAAAATGGTACGGTTATGGTAGCGTCAGATGTTAACAGCTGAGGCAGATGTTCTAAAATATTTGTTTTGAAACTGTTGTGGGAGGTACTCCTACACTTGATGACTCGCACAACACTTCCTCTTCTCAAACACGCCATTTCAAAAGGAATCGCATGTGATGTACTCAGCTTCACCGACCCCAACTGAAATCTGAAACCATAAACAAACCATTTGAGTTGCTTATCCTCCCTCGGGACATATAAACCTTCTGGTGAAAAAAAAAGGATTTGTTTGCATGACAAAATCATATTTTTCCTAACAAACGTGTCACATAATTATTGACCACTCTGTGATCGATGCGATATCCCTTTTTCAGGCGGTCTCCTTCATTATGTCAGTTATGCTTGTCAAAATGTTTATTACAGCATTGATTTATATAATGATGCCATCCAGACCTGACAGTTTACCATTTTTTTGTATCAGTTGATCAATCTTTATGCTTGTTTGTCAGCAGCTCAGAAGGCCAGTGGCTGCCCAGCATTAGTTACAAACAATGGCCTGACATAAATAAGTCCTTATGTGGTTTTATTATCACTGTGATAATGGCTTATTTAAAATGGTTAGAGAGCCCTTTTAGCTTGTTCAATTTGGAAGCAGTCATCAGTTAGTTGGCTGCCAGTTTTGGAAGATGATAGATGATCTAAACTTGGGCAATGTTTATGAACTGTCAGCAACCAATATTGGGTACTGATGCATCGCCTATTACTGGTCTATTTTAATGTACCATTATTTGTCCAGCAAGGCAAACTAATATAACTACATTTAGCATGGGGCCACTATTGTGTGGAAACATATGCGCAATTATAAAGCATCCAATTTAGTTTCAGTGCTGGTAGTTGATATGGGGCCAACATTAGTTGGCCTCCAATGCATTAAGCATCTGTTGAGAAATTCACTGGAACACTCCCCATGCCAACATTGGCAGCTGACAGATTAGGGATTTTTGGTTGGTTACAGCACAGCCATAATATCCCCCAGTATCCCAGCCTAGAAGGCCATGTATACAGTGCAACACACAGATATTTATCTTTAAATCCATGTTATCATGTTGTGGTAAAATTGTGTCCTTTCACATTTTAATCTTTGGTGATGAGCAGAGCATTACCTGCCTACATGTGCTTTTTTGTTTTTGTTTGTTTTTTTATGTAGCTCACAGCTGTATTATTATTATTTTTTTGTTAGCTAACACATTTAAGATGACTGTCATCCTAAATATAAGTCTATGAAGTAAGAGACGTTCAATTTAGCAGCAGTCAGTTACTCAGTAGTCAACTAGCTTGATAACTATATAGCATTTTGTTTTCTGTTTAGCAACCACTACAAGCTATGTTAAGTGGCAAAAACATTGAAAATAGCAAGTGAGCGTCTGGTCGTGTGTGTCCAATATAGCTTAGATACTGTGCAGTCAGTGTTTTTCAGGTTCAGTAGTTTATACAGCTCTTGCTAGATTTAATTTTACTAATTGCATTATCCAAGGTGACTTGTATTGCTGAAATTTCACATACAATTTATGCAGACAGTTGAGCATTTGACCTTGCTTAAGGGTAAAAATAGAACCAATGCCAAATAATAATGGCCAGCTCTGCATCAAGGACAGGCAAATTTAATCAGCGTGCCAAACTAGAGATCTGTCTTAAAGGCCTGGATGACATAAAATTTCCTCTTAATGAATTCAGATAAAACTGAGATATTGGTAGTAAGTCCCAAATATAAAAGATTAATTCTTAAACTTGTCTTTAAATCTATCTCAGCCAATGCAGTTGTTAAAAAAAGACTTGGCATGACTAAGGATTCTGATCTTTCAGGCCCACATTAATTACATCACAAGTGACCTTCTCTGACCTGAGGAACATATCTAAATTGAGGACGATGTCCCTGCAGGATGCTGAAACAATGGTTCATGCCTTTGTAACCTCTCGGTTGGGTTACTGTGATGCTTTATTGTCTGGTTGCACTAATTCAGCCTTGAAATGTCTCCAAATTGTACAGCCTACAGCTGCCAGGGTACTTACAAGAACAAAGAAATGTGAGAATACCAGTCTGGTGCTTGCATCTCTTCATTGGATGCCTGTTAAATTTTAATTGACTATGAGATTCTACTCCTAATGTACGAGGTTTGGCTCCAGAATATCTTATCCTTTATTTACTTTATTTAGTTACTTATCCCTTATTACCCAAGATTGCTTCATTTACAAGGTTCTGGCAATTTGAAAATTCCAAGTACCTCTAAAATTACAATGGGAGGCACAGCCGAGTCCCTTAGCATGTCCATGCCTCATAACCTACTTCTTTAATCAGTCCTTTTGTTAAAATGTCTGGGAAGGGGAAATCAGGACCACAGATATGTTATGAGCAAAGCTAACTGTGTTGTTGTCCTGCCACTGCACGTGAATGCTCTGGTTTGCCGTTCTGTGCCTTGTTGGGGTACTGTCTGCTCAAGATCACGATCATGGTTATACACCCTTCCTTCTCATTTTTCAGATGTGCTCAGACAGCATAGCACACTGGGACGTTGCCATATTATGCTCAGGCCTCTACACATGCAGCAGTTAATCTCATAATTAGTGCCCAACCCATTTTTCTCTTCTCTATTTTCTTCCTGGGGGCTTCTGCCGCTTCCCCCAGCCCCCGAGTTTGCTGACCACTCGTCCCTCTCCTGGTCGTAAACCGGAGGCCTTGAAGCATACCTGCGCCCCTCTGAATTGCATATAACTCTACATCTCTCTGCTTGGACTATGTTTCCCGCAAGTCTACCTACCTCTGACTGTAGCCAGCCCAACCCATTTTATTGCATATATTTTTATTCTACCTGTTACAACAGGCCAGCCAGTGGAGGATGGGCTGCACATCTCTAGCCAGTTTTCCTCCTGAGATTTCTTCCCATTGGCAAGTAGTATCTTTTTTCCCACTGTGGAATTTTTTAACCTTAATTTCTTACTTTTTGAAGGTACAGGCATGTTTTTGCCCAATGTTATTTTGTATTTCTGCTGTAAAGTGTCTTTGCAACAATGTCTCTACAAATACAATTTGAATTGAATTGAATCTTAAAGCAACCAAGATTTATAGGACAAAGTCTGCACCCTATCATATAAGTTCTATTTTTCATTTTTTGTGTTGTGCGCTCTAATGGGTATGCTTATTCACAGTCTCTCAGCATATTGTCACTTTTTTTTCTTTTTACTGTCAGATCATCAGCCCGGTTGTCGAGCAGCACTGGTCACCCATAAACACTACGAACCACCATGAAGAGAAAGACAGCAAATGTTCCTTTTGAGGGTTTTCACTTGAAAGCCTCACTTTTTCTTCAGGTTGTGTTAAAGATTAACTATTGACATGTAGTTCAAGTCCTATAGAATGAAAAAAAGCATGTGGTATGGTACACATCATAAATTGCTAGGGCCCACACACAGAGATCACACAGAGAGGCAGAGATAAGTTAAATAAGTCTTTTACAGAGACTGTTAACAAGCAAAAACGAAACCACAAACAATGCAACACCAAAGGATAAAACTAGACACGGGGTGGCTAGCACCAAGGACTGACATGACCCAATGCTGGAAATTGAGAAAATCAAGGAAAACCAGAAGCTTAAATACACAGCAAACAACAAGCAGGGACAACGAGCAGACACATGTCGGGAATGTGGTAATGATCCAATTACTGCAACAATTAGCTAGGACGAGACACGAAGCACAGGGAATCACAGAGCACAGGCGAGACCTAACACCGGGAAACAAGTGGTGTGGGAACTGAGGCCGTGACAATAAATGATGTTACAGTTATGCTGCAAACGCTGTTTCGTTTACAGTGTGCGAGGTTAGAAAACTCTGGGGAGCTGGTAAACATACTACACGGATATACACTTATTTAGACTACACTGGTGAGTCTTTGAATATCCAAGCCTCTCAGAGGAGTAAGCTCAGAAGCAAAGTATGTTTTATCTTACATGTACGCAGACGCAGTAAGCCTCAGTCTCACAAGACATCCAGAAACAGCACTCTCTCTGAAACTTCATACACCCTGTGTTCAGTATAGATAAAGGTGTGGTTCCTTGGCAGACTGCCCCCAGGCATGCCCATGATGACCTGGTCGCTTCTGGCATTTTTCAGTTCTGCAACTCATGAAATGCTTGTTTTCTTAAGTGTGCGATGCCTACATGAACTGATATTCCTCAAAACAGATGAATACTGTGTAGTCCAATAGTATGAATATGATGTTTTTTGTTTTTTTAAATGAGCTATACAGAAGCAGCTGGGCAAAGAGGGCAGAAAACATTAGGGAAAGAAAGATGATGAATGGATGACATCACTTTAATTCCCTCCTCCTCTAACAGCCGTTGCTTTTCAACGCAGACTGTAGCAGAAGCAGAATCGCCGTGGCCGCACATCTGGGCTAAAGGGAACACAGCTGGATTTAGACGGGCATAGATTCAATCAAGCCAGGTAGGTAGGCTAAATTATTACAGTAAATAAACGGGAGGGAACATTTTTCACAACATTTTCTTCGCTTTATGAGACTATTGTAAATACTTTTACCTTGGCAGTGTATATCTGTAATCCAAAAAGGAATTGACATATTTTAAACAAAAAAAGTGAATAAATGATACATGACAATGGTCCATATTGTCAAAGAAAGGATTAATAGAACTAACATAAGAAATTCTGAAGCTTTGATAGGTGGTTTGTCATACATGTGGATATATAGACCACATGTTTTTAAAGCACCCAAAAATGAGGCATTAGTAAATGCATGTGCTTCAAAATACATTCACACGTGTGAAAGAGGTGGGTTACAGGTATTAAAATGTATATAATTGTTAAATATAGATCAGTGCATGTATTAAAATGGCAATACGTTTCTTTTAATCGACGAATGTGTTGTCAGAAATGTTCCGGTATGTTTTTGTGTTAAACTGGGTCAATATTGCAAGTTAATAGGCATATTTCTGGTTTAATTGAAATTAAATATATTTTACTGCTTGTTTGTTTTGTTTATCTAATGTATGAAGTCGCACATTTACCAACTTATTTGCATGAAGGTGGAGGTTGTGAAATATTTTTACAGCACATGTATTCCATATTAGTTTAGCGGTAACTATAATAATTAACAGTATAACAGTTATTGTACAATAATAATTGATACGTAAGCAGAGCCTCACTCTGTTTTTATGTGTAATTTTTACACTTTACCACCATTGATATAATGGTCACTGCCAATCATCCACAAATATACAAAAACAATTTGTCTTCAGGTAATTGATTTCCTTTCAGAAAATTCCTCTATTAAAGTACTAAATAATTCAAGAGAGAACATTATTCTGACTCTCAGCATGTACAGTAAAATCAAGCATGAGGTAGTGTACAAACTACCATTCAGAGTGATTCAGCAGTTTGCAGATTACACACTACTAACTCTTGATGATGGTAAATGTAATCATATAGCACCTGAAATGTTGAGCAATTGTAACTATTCTATATTATCGAGTAACTATAGTACATGTAAAAGTATAACCACACATAAAGAATATAGTCATGTTATCATAGGCAATTAGATCTTTTTGTCACAGCTTTTTTTCTGATCCATTAAATTGTGGCAGAAAATCAATGCCGCCATAATTGTTGCGAAACATTTTTTTCTGGAACAGTCAACGAAATCGGTTTAATTCCTGTAAATATTTAATAATTCAGGAGAAGACATCTTGGACGTCTGTGCAAATCCTCAGCAAAGTAAAAAGCAAATATTATGTATTGCATAAACAATAAGTTACTCAGTGTGCTGATTAGAGAGTTGGCAGAACTCCCATTAAATTAAATCATATACATACATATATCAGCATGCAGTAGGGTTGTTACAATGGCTTCCAATCAGCTTTACGTGAGGTTCAACAAAATCTAGAGTATGTTAATGAATTGAAGGTATTCTTCTCTTTCATATGGTATAAGTTTGAGAATATCTTCTGAAATAACAGCTAACATTTTGCACACAAATGAAATTCACTCACAGAAAACTAAACTTGGGGTCGCATTGTAAATCTACAGCTGAGACCAAAACCTGCATGAATTAATCAGATTACTTATTATTTTTTTATGCGAACTCATTTCAGTTCACTTACTGTAAGCTTTACCAGTACTTCCATAATTTGTCTACCATCCCTCGCCAGATCAAATTAAATGCTTTCTTCACATATTCACCTATTCCTTTCAGGTCAGATTAGAAGTGGGGGACATTTAAATATTGCTTTTTGGGAGAAAATCTAAATGGTAGGGCTAAAAATAATTGTGTGACAATAATACACAATGTTTTGACACTATGAGACATCAGGGTCTAAGGATGAGTCAGAGTAATTCAGCATGTGAGCCAATGGACACCGTGCTGCTGCAGTCTGCAAGCCGTCACATTGGATCGGAAATTCCCGGTGGCATCTTTAGTCATGCCTTTATAAAGTCACTCAAAAACATGTTCTAAAGGGGAAGCGCACCAACCGAGAAGTTTACTGCTGCAGTGAGACAGAAATAAAAACAGCCTCTTTAGTTCAGATTTACTCCTACAATTTCCTTCAGGTAATAATAATTTCATTGTTATAAAATGGCCTGTAGATACAAGTACATTTTGTGGGCAAGGCATAGGCCATGTTTTTAGTCTATTCCCATATCCAGTGTGATAAATTAAATTTTACTTCGAAATTGAAGTAGAAATTGAAGTTTTGCTGACAAAACAAACAGCACCAAAAGACAACACACGGTAGCTATATACCTGAAATTACCAAGTTCACCGAAGATGCACATATATGATTGCAAAGTTTCCAGGAAACAAATAGGGAACATAATTCATTCTGGTGTTTTTGCTGTCCTGGAATATTCAAATGCCTGAGGCATATTGACTTACTTATTTTCCAGTGTGCTTGGGGCTTATGAGTGGTGGTGTGGGACTGTACATGCAGTGGTGGGGGCGGGTGGCAGCATGGTGGGGGTGATGTATGCCCTACCATGCCAAAGGGCAAAATTTTGTTTTATTTTGCTGTGTTCTTCGTATTTATTCATGTTTTTATTTACTGGTACTTTATATGCAGTTTTTCTATCAGCTTTACATTATGCATTGTTCCACAGTATATCTCCATTTATTTAAAAGATACTGAATTCATATTTAAGTCAATGATTTTCATTTCATTTGAAAAACGTTTCTTCACAGCACCATCATGAGCTCCAACACCACAGAGACAGCTACTTTAGGCCTCACAACGGGTAACGCCACGGTCCACGAGGGCAGCCATGGCAACTGTAGCTCAGAGGCCTGGGATTGGCTGTACACCATGCAGCCGGTCTACATGCTGGTGATCTGCGTGCTGGGCATCGCTGGGAACGTCTTCGTCCTCTCCGTCTTCTGCCTGCACAAGAAGGCCTGCACGGTGGCGGAAATCTACTTGAGCAACCTGGCTGTTGCAGACTTGGTCTTCGTCTCCTGCCTACCCTTCTGGGCCATCAGCGTGTGGAATGAGTTTGACTGGCAGTTCGGGCAGGTGATGTGTCGCCTGGTCAACGTGGGCATCAAGGTCAACATGTACTGCAGCGTCTACAGCCTGGTCCTGGTGAGCTTCGATCGCTACGTGGCGTTGGTCCACACCATGTCCCATGGGCGAATGCGGAGGGCGTCCTACGCCAAGCTGAGCTGCCTGGCCATCTGGTGCCTGGGCATTCTCATGAGCATCCCAGTTGTCATTTTCAGGAAGGTAGAATACATAGAAGAATTTGATGTGGACGCCTGCATTCTGGATTACCCGTCGTTTGCGGTGGAGGTGGCCTGCGACCTGCTCCTGGTCCTTTTGGGGTTCCTCATACCTCTGTCGGTCATCTCCTACTGCACGTGTAAGATCATCCAGGCTTTGAAGAATCAGAACGTGAACAAGTTCAGCGCGGTGAGGACAGAGAAGAAGGCTACTCTCCTGGTGCTTTTCGTATTGCTGGCGTTCATGTTTTGTTGGATTCCGTTTCACCTCGTCACGTTTCTCGACGTTGTTGTTCGGGTCATGGGTCTCACCGAATGTGAACTGATCAATGGCCTTGAGATCAGCAACCAGGTGTTCACCTACCTGGCTTTTAGTAACAGCGTGTTGAATCCCATTTTATATGTGATTGTTGGAAAGAACTTCAGAAAGAAAGTTAAGGAGGTCTTTGAGCAAATATATCAGAAAAGAAAAAGAGTGACTGGATCAACTCGGTCAAATCTGTCATCAACACTGAAAACCATTATTTGAGCTGTTTTACAAATGAAATATGTGATTAGACACCTGTGGCCTCCATTTCACTTCTAGAAATTGAAGAATTAAGCTGATAATCAATTTTTCAATTGTTAAAATATATTAAATATTTATGATATTTATAATAGTTTATGTATATAATGTTCTTTCCATTTAATGTTTACTATTTATGTGTGATTCCATGCAAAAATGTACATCCTGTGTAATATGTAAAATGTTCTCACAGATCTGATTGCATATCAGAATGTTGAATGGCTTATTTATCAAACATATAATTGAATAGATGCTAACCCTGAAGCACCAACAGAAGCAGGCCCAGATAGTATGACAAATCATATGTTATTTAAAAAATGGAACTCTAAACAAAAACTAGCATTAAGGGAAAACAGCAACTAACTACAAAATGCCCCCCGCCCTTTAAGTTGACCTGTAGCATTCTAAGATTTACTTTCTAACATCTGTGTTATACAGTCATTGCTTCCAAATAGTACACCAGTATTGGGAGACCTAATGACTTATTCCCTCCCTCTTGTGTAATAATGGGGGAAAGCCTGTTGCCTAAATCTCTCTTTACTTGAGCAATACTATGACCAACTATTTGCTTTGCCTAGTGGGACTCTCAAAAACACTCAGGATCTAGGTTCTATTCCTTGGGGCATGTCACTACACCAAGACCTAGTGCTTAACCTGACCCAGGAAATACCCATGTTACAGAGTGCAACTCAAGTAAAATTTGTAAATGTTGAAGCAGTATTGAAAGACTTTTTAAAGTCAGCATGTGAACATAAGCAAAGATCAATACGTAACTGCTGATGTTCTTATGAAAATAAGCATTTATAAATGCATTTATAAAATGCATTTATAAATGTAGGCAGATGCTTTTTTTGAAATAGAAGATTTAAGGACATATGTTCTTTTTTATTTTATTTGAAATAAGAATAAAATAAGAACAACTCAGTATATATAACAAACTAGAAATTAAACATTGATGAAGACCAAGCAGTATTAATTAATTTGTTTGTGTATGTATATGTGTGTGGACATGTATTTTGTTAAGTGTATCATTTCAAGAGAAGCTATGTAATGTAAAGTATCATATGTGCTTTTTGTTGTTAAAACACATGCATTGTGTGTATATGTGTCATATGAAGCAAATGTACCATGCAGACATAGTCCATAAATTTTCCACAAATAAAATTAAGAGAACAGTGTTTTATTTTTGAAACCTTTCAGATTCAGATTTACTGAAGTAAACTTGATTAATGTGTCACAGAATTTCCAGTGGTGCTATAAATTCTGTTTCTTCCACTGAGGTTTGAATGACGCAAACTTTAACAGTTTATTTTGTAGAGAAGGCCCTATTTTATTGGTAGGAAGCTCCCGAGACAGACTCAGGTCAGTCAAACACCCCCATATTCACCAGACATGCCAAAAGGGAGAACACTTATAGTTGCCTAAGAGCATATGTTTACAACCATCTTGGGTGGAAAAACCAAGATGATGAAAACAGTTGAATCACTAAATATTGTTTCATAAAATATCGGTTTTCCTTTCAGTGTAGCTTTTTTTTTTTTCTTTTTTAAATAAAAAAGTTTGTCTGGAACTTTTCTGTTTTCACAGCGGTTTTGGATTCACTGGCATACTGCTCAGCACATTCATTCACTTTTCACAACTGCACCCAGATGTATTTCCTTCCTAAGAGCAACCATGTTTCCTGCGCCTTCACGTCATTGAGGTAAAAGCGATGTGCCATCTGTCGACTGGTCCATTAACTCCATTCAAGGTTAGGCTATATCAACAGATGACTTGTTTTAGTTAGCAACCACACCCCCCCCCCCCTTCTTATTCTGTTTCTATATAAAAAACCCAAACACACTGTGCTCTCACTTTTAATTTTGCCAACACGAACAAACGGTGAGACATACCTTCTCAACAGCCCTGTGTAAATCTTTATGTTGCGTTCACTTACTCGTTCATGTTAGTTTTTTCTTGTCATCAAATCGACCAATGCATTAAAAAGTTTTTACGTTTTATTTAAACTTTTATTGAAACGTTGACCATTTCCCAATGGTGTCAAACTCATCTGAAGGCACTGCACCAGCCACAGGCTCCTGGGCCACTGATGGAAATGAATGCAATCATACTGAAGCCTGGGAGTGGGTTTACGCCATGCAGCCAGCCTACATGGGGGTCATCTGTGTCCTGGGCATGGCCGCCAACGCCTTCGTCCTCTGTGTATTCTGCCTCCAGAGGGAACGCCGAACCGTAGCCGACGTCTACCTCGGCAATCTCGCGTTGGCCGATCTGGTCATGGTCTCCTGCCTGCCATTCTGGGTCGTGACCATCACCCAAGAGTTCCACTGGTTGTTCGGGGAGGCGTTGTGCAAGCTGGTGGGCTTAACCATCGCCATGAATTACTACTGCAGCATCCTGTTCGTCACGATGATCAGCGTCGACCGCTACCTGGCCCTGGTCAGGCCCATGTCGTCCGTCAGGCTGAGGGACGTGTCCTGGGCCAGAGTGCTCTGCCTCGCCGTCTGGGTGGTGGCCGGTCTCCTGAGCCTGCCAGCCCTGCTGTTCCGCACCGTCAAGCCCTTCCCGGAATACGGGGTGGAGGCGTGCTACCTGGACTACCCCCACGAGGGCTGGAGGATCCGCTACAACATGACTGTCAACATCTTGGGCTTCCTGATCCCCCTCACGGTGCTGTCTTATTGCAGCTACTGCATCATCACTGCCCTCAAGAACAACCAAATGAGGAAGTATTCTGCAGTAAGGACGGGGAGGAAGGCCAGACACCTGGTACTTATTGTCCTTGTAGTCTTTATTCTTTGCTGGCTGCCCTACCAGGTAGTCATGTTCCTGGACACACTCTATTACTACCATGTTCTTAGAGGTTGCCTCTGGGCGAGTGGTATTGATATTAGCATTCAGCTGGCTACTTATCTTGGTTATGGCAACAGCTCACTCAACGCGTTCTTGTATGCTATTGTGGGGAAGCATTTCAGGCAAAAGGCAACAAGGATCTTTAAACACATTCTCAACCGAAAAGACAAGAGTGAGACCTTGAAAACTATTAAATTTACATCAATCACTAGATACAATGAGTCCATCAATCTGGGTGATTCCGAACTTTATCTTAGAAATACTTTAGAATCATCGAATTAAATTAGGCTAATATTCTGTGGAAATGACAGAACATGGAGTAATAGATGTTCAATGTTTGAGGTAATTTGTGATTTATTTTTTCCTTCTACACATATTTAAAATATATAATACCTGACATGTCTGAATGTAAAGATCTTAAAAGTGACCTCTTCTCTGTAAAAAACATTGTTATCATGAATAATGTGAAATAACATTAGGACCATCAAGTGATAAGTGGATAATTATTTATAATTAATAATGAAATTCTATTAATTTCTGTGAAGGAAACCATTTAAAGTCAAATGTTTGTTTGGTTTGCACTACTGAGTGTATGTTTTGTGATTTTTCATTGTTCATTAGTTCTTCACACATCAATTTTGTATAACCTGTACTGGTCTGTGGCAAACTAAATGGCAAAACTGAATCAAACAAAACCTCATGGCCTCTTTATTATATTTATTGTTTATTCTTGACAGGGTTTGAATTTTGCTTTCCACATTTTCCTTACTGTTCTTTTGTCACCATCTGGGTGATGCACAGGAACCATTTGGTACCATAATGCTAACCACAATTATATGAAGTGGTGGGAAAGAAAGGCAGTTACATTGGGAGAGGATTGGATGGCCAGGCTGAGAGCCTGTTTAGGCTGGATAAATAAGATTGCCTGTTTAACTGGATAAATAACTACCTCTCTCTTAGCAGCTACCTTGGATACCCATCCCTGCCCAGTTTTACCAAGTGGTTCTGACCCATCCACTTACTTATGCCTATTAATTCTCCTACTTTATAGTCTGATACCAATTTGATAGGTAATGGCTCTTTAACTGTGTTGATTTTACTGACTGCCCATCAATGGTGATGAGTGACAGTGTGATTTTCTAAACCATGGTGAAGATATTTATTTATGGCAAACTACAGCTTTACAAGAGTTCTATCAACAGATTGCCATAATGTTTCTTTATTCACCCCATGATAAAGGTGGTTGATATTTTCCATGACATCCAGCATCCAGACTACAAGTGCAGGATACCCCTTTTTTTCTTTAGAGACCACTGTTTACACATTTAAGTAATCACTTCAGTCTTTCATGAGCTAAGTTTACATTAGTACAAAAATATATGACATTCCAACATTCAATTCAAACTTTATGTGACTTGTCTAATGGAGATTAACACTGTGCTTTTACAAATAAAAGTTGGCTTATTAAAAACACTACACTTAAGCTACCTTTATAAAAACACAAGCTCTGTGAAATGTAAAACAACTGTTCTAAATCTTGGTGGTTGTTATGCACACAGGTACAAAAGTGCAGGGATATACTCAAGGAATGTAGCAACTGAAAGACTGGATAAGTTACACGCAACTGAGATATGATGTGTAAGTTGGATTTATCTACAAGTTTTTTATGTGTTTTTCCCCCTAGTAATATGTGGACCTCAACTGTCTCCCGCACCACCTTGCTATGAGTGTATTCTTTCAAAATGTCTCATTTTGTCATTCCCACAGAGAGAAAATGATGTTGTGTGAATTATGTTCCCAGACAGCACAATTTCTGTAGTTAATCAAAAAATTAACCTTCAAGTTGTACTCACTGCACTAAATGGCAACACATCTTAATGCTTCTCGACATCATGAAAGTTTTTATTTTTTCTTCTTTCAAATACTATATAATTATGTTAATTAATTAAAAATTAACAAATTCACTGACATGTCAGAGTTTTTGTTAAGATAGCAAAAGACTCATTAATAGAATGCTTCTGTGGGGTTAAATAGTCCAGATTCCTTCTCCAGTAATGTGAGAACTCACAGTCAGTGAACCCATAACCTCACTGATTTAGGTACATAATAAATGGGGCAAGATTTGTGGAGGTGCCTTATCTAAAGAATGTACCAGAAGAATGGAGTTGCTTTATTCCAGACTGGTCTGGACAGTAGCTCAATGGCAAAAAACTTCAGCGGCAAATATTTATTTAGGACATCTCTGGTAGTAATTTACATATCATAGCTTTTTTTCTCATATATACTCACAAATGGGTGACAAATTAAAGGAAAAGCAAAGAGAACGTGTCTTTTGGACAACCACAAGCCACCAGAACAGCTGCAAACCGCCTTAGCATAGATTATACAAGTCTCTGGAACTCTACCAGAGGGATGGAACACCACACTTCTAAATGATATTCCCTCATTTGGTGTTTTGATTATGGTGGCGGAGAGTGCCGTTAAAGGTTAATTATATTCCCAATTCCTTCTCCATTAATGTGAGACCTCACACTCAGTGGAACTGTACCAGAGAGATGAACACCATGCTTGTAGAAGATATTCCCTCATCCATAGCATATGATGCACATCATTTTCATACTCATTAAACCATCAGTCATTTATTCAGGTTGTTCCTTTATATATATATATATATATATATACATGCATATATTTATGTCTGTTGTATTTTTGTGACAACGTTTTTGAGTCAAACATAGATAGTCTTGCCAATGTAATGTTATAACATTCCAATTGCTATCTAAGCTTCTAATGGTCTGTACATCTCCATAAGTGAAGGGATTGGCAAAATATTCTCAAATCTGAAAAAAGGGTGTTTGCAGGCATCCTCTGGAGGTTGTGTACGCACAAGAACATTTTCATGCCAGTCTAAAGTTTTGCCAATCTCAAATTGTGGATCGATTTTCATGATTAATCCGTGGGATCAAATTTGTATGAGCAAAAATTCTATAAATGAGGCCTCAGGCCTGGTTAGTATTATCCTAAATGTGTTATTGTGAATACTGCCACATATAAGTGCAATATTTCTCTTACACTCCCCCACCCTTACTCCCCGGCCACATACAGACACACACACACACGCACGCACGCACGCACACGCACACACGCAAACACACTTTAAATCATAGAATAAATATTTCCCCTTCTGTAGCAACAGAACATTCTTCAGATCTTTGGAAGGCAAGTACAGAATACATTATAAACAAGTTTCATGTACACATCAATGTTTCTGTTGAGGAATGGCGTGGTTTAAGCAGCTGACACGTCCTCTGCAGTACAGCAGAGCTTCCCTGAATAGAAGGAACAGAAGTGCAAGGCATTGCTCTTCGGGGCTGCGTGATCCTTCATCACCGGTACCAAAATCCAGTCGAATTTTCAGGGAATTCTCTACTCACAAGGTAAGAAACTAGAGCTGTATCAAAGGTGATTCAGCAGGTAACTTATGTTCAAATGTTCAACTGTAAAATTATAAATTATGTCAAGAATTGTTTTGGTAGAGAATGATCACAGCAGCTGTACTCACATTCTGCTGTTAATGAATATTAGCAGTTAAATGTTAAATAACAGTAATATAAAATGATTGTAAAACTATTACAAATATAAAAGAGTAATTGCAATGGAATGTGTCCGTACTCATAACCTTTTAAGTGCTTTCTTTAATCTAATCAGATTAGGGAAAATGCGTTGAAATTATAATATTTTCATCGATTTTCAACTAAAATTACTTTGTGGTGTCATGTGTCCTAGCACTATTTTCCACGTTTAGCAGACCTACTTTTTTATAATAATATTGCAAATATGTAGCTATTTACATTACTTCTGTGTTTACTCTTCTTTTTTTGTTCTTATGAGGAGCATGGAGGCAGTGTCCATGGTAACAACTCAGTCCCAAACCATCAACATCACAGATGACAACTCAACAGCCTGGAGTCTTGTTCACACCATAGTGCCACCGTACATCTTCATTGTGTGTGTGACAGGAATATTAGGAAATGCCTTTGTCCTGCTAGTCTTTGCACTGCACAAAGCTCACTGGACGGTGCCAGAGATTTACCTTGGTAATCTGGCTCTAGCTGACCTCATGCTTCTGGCCAGCCTACCTTTCTGGGCTATGAACATCTTGAACCGATTCAACTGGCTATATGGGGATTTTCTGTGCAAGGCAGTTAATATGTCCATCACTGTCAATATGTACACCAGCATCTACCTGCTGATGATGGTCACAGTTGACCGCTACTTGGCACTTGTTCGAACCTTGACCGCGAGATGGATGAGGAGGACTCGCTACGCCAAAGTGATCTGCCTTGTTTTATGGCTGTTTGGGTTTGCCATGACGACGCCCATGGTCATTCATAGGAGTGTGAAATATGTTCCGGAGTTCCAAACAGTGGCCTGCTTAATTGATTATCCCAGAGAATCGTGGAAACTTGCCAACCACATTTTAATGAATCTCATAGGACTTTTGCTGCCTTCAACCATTATAGTTTTCTGCAACTGTAAGATTGTGATAGCCCTGAAAGGGAGGAAAGAACATGTCTTTGCTCAGGACAGGAATGACACCAAGGCTATCAAACTGATTTATGCAGTCTTGTTGCTGTTCTTCATATGCTGGTGTCCTTTCCACCTTTTCACCTTCCTTGATCTGTTGTGTGATCTTCACATATTGGACATTGACTCATGGTATCACGCCCTTGACATTGGGAACCAATTTTCAACTTACCTAGCGTTTCTGAACAGCTGCCTGAACCCGGTGCTCTATGTTTTCACTGGCCAGTATTTCAGAAAGATGATAGTGGATATCTGCAGAAGAAAAAAGGCTCGCAGCCATTCACACGACTTGGCTCAGCAGCGTTCAGTCGTATCAACATACCTCCTGCGCATTGATCAATTAAGCCCTGCTTTGTTTTCCGCAAACAAATAAAAATCTAATCCGCATGTACAAGAAAACAAAGCAGTTACACAGGGCCATGTAATAAACACAATAGTTACCGAGGAAATTAAGAAGATGAAAAAATTATTGATCAACTGGAACAAAAAATATAACAAAAACAAACTGAATATTTACTCTCCCCAGATTACATTTGTGCACTGTTTAGGTTAAATGTACCTTTTCCAGGCCTCAAGTGAAGTGAAGGATTGCAGATTCCAGCTCTGTGTATTCTGTGTTGATAAATTTCAGAGGGATCCCTTCCTGGCACTGTTTCTTCCATTTAAAGGCCTGAAATAATTTTGAGATGATGCTTATTTTCCAGATGTTAATACTTCCCAGATTTGAACTTTTGAACAGTTTTGCAATAAAACCTTTAAGTCTCAGGATCCCAGTAAACAGATGTAAATTAATATATGACAGTTTTTATTATTTTTTGTTGAAGTAAAGTTGGAGTTGTCTGCTTCTCAAGTAACAATATATTAAGATGGTGCCCACAAATCCGTCTGGCTCTTACCTATAGTAAAACAAATTAAAGATCCTGAATAGTTTGCATGGTACTGGTGAAAGGCTTGGACTATGGCATATTCATGAGCGTTATAAGATTACAAAGAGCATTAAGTGTTGAGTTTTAAGAGTTATTTGAGTGTTAAAAGAGTTTAGATTTATTTGATGGGTTATTTAATCAACGTGAACCTTCTGTTAAAAAAAAAAAAAATCTCATGTTTGTATACGTTATACTTCACGTGCTTGGCCACCCACTCTCAGCACACATAGCTTCAGGAACGTATAAACTCAAGTATCATGATGGATTATGCAGTAAATATATATGAACATATGGCTGCTCTAGCCAGTCAAAGCAGGGCAGAATCAGCCAAGTGGCATTTTCACTATTCCATTACACAATGGAAAATTTTCACATGGTGGGAGCTCTTCCACCCAGCTACCAAACCGTAATGTCATTTGTTGAAAATACCTATTTTGAAGAGTCATTTCTTTGGCTTTTAGTTCATGAAGTCAATGACATAAAATGTGAACCACCTCCTCCGGCTCACGGGAACAAGAGTGAATCTGGCTCTCGTTCCTCTGCAGATCTTAATCCTTTAAAGTAGGTGGCTGCCTACCAGTATAGTGTTGCGTAAAGAGGGATCCAGATAGTAGTAAAACTGTACCTCAGCAAGATTATAATCCAGATTGTGTAACCTGGCTACAGTGAACTGTAAAACACTCTGATGGGCACAATGAATTTAGATTGCATTAATTTCTTCAATAAATCCCGGTAATACATCCTCCAATGACACCTCTGAGTAGTATTATACTGTTGTGAAGTATATATTTCAAAATATTATCTCTGACCATAGCCATTTGTGTTAAATCAAAGTCCTTAGAAATGATAGCAAGTTGAGCAGAAAGAATGACATCCATTTGGAAATCAATGGAATTACTATCCCAGCAGGGACTTTATGTTTAAAAGAAGGTGACTTAGTACATACACACAGGATGTTGATCACTATTCTGGTGAAGCATTTATTAAAGGCTTCTCGGTGAGCTTCGTATACATATAAGGAAAGACACAAAGACACAAGCAGTTTAATGTGATGATATTTGCAATTAAACTGGTCACTGCAAATGGCATTAGGCCACAGGAGTAATGCTAAAAGCTTTTGTAAGATTATTGAATCAGGGACACAGTAAATCCGATAATCAATTAAGCTTTCTCAGAGTAAAACGGGATACATGTCAGACATTGCAGACTTCCAAAACCTGTAGGGGATCCCATAATCCCATAGCACAAAACAAGATGTGGGAAAATGGGTTTGCCTGTTGGTCTGCTGAGGAAGTATTTTGCTCATTTCCTTAGCAAATTGGGGCAGGGAATTTAAATGAGTAATTTCCCTTTCCAAATCATTTCAGTCTGGTTATGAAGAAAATCATAATACAATTTACAGTTACAGTGCTGAAACTATGCCCATGGTGTTCCATATTCCGTGTATTTCATTGTGTAGTTTGCTAATATAATATTGTCATGCTTAGAGCGATGTACAATATAGTAACTATTTTTCATAAAAACCATAAAGCAATGGATTATTGTCCCCTGTAGAGGACATTAGTCTTTGGTCTTAATCTTAAAACCTATATATTCTACTAAACTGAAATCAACACTATAAGGCACATTCAATAAAAATAAATGATATATATATATTTTTTATATATATATTTTCACTGGAACATGTTTTTGTCATCCATTATTTCAAAAAAAGAACAATGCCAGTTATTAGGAGAATATATGCTTTGAATAAGCTATTTCTCAATGCTCCAATATACTTCTGTGAATTACGTAAGCCAATTGACTACATTTCTAAAGCGATATTCTTTTAATTCTATATGGGGCATGTGCCCTCTCATATTCACGGCGATGTGAATTTCCCTTAATGGCTGCAAGTGAAATACTTGCAGTCTAAAGCAGAGCCACAAATCAAAAGTATTATAATGTCATTTTCAGTGTCTGGTTGCTCTTAGTTCAATTACAGGCCGCGTGTAGCTCGCCATGTCAGGTTCGTCACAGTTGTAGAATTTTTTTCTGGCAATTAGCGAGATGCATTTTCATGATGGATGTTCAGTTCCTCACAAAAATATTTCTTAATTTGATGAATTTACCATTAGAGATCATTTGCTTCTTGTGACATGCCAAGATAACCAGCTTAAGCCATGTGTAACCTGATATCTAATGATGAAGTTAAAGCCTTATGACATGTATATTGCAAACAGAGTGTGGCATTTTGTAGGAGTATGACCCTACATAGGACAACTTGCTTTTGTTGACGGAAAAGGGAAAAAACAATGTCATGGTGTTTTATTGGATTTATTATTATTATTATTATTATTATTATTATTATTATTATTATTATTATTATTAATGGACACTATTTTCACAAAAGATAAATATTTCATTATTTATCCACCTGATTAATAGTCTCTATTATTTAATTAAGTGTCTCTTATAGGAGAACAAAAAACATCTGACTTGGATCACTTTAAATCCAGCATTGGGAGTACATTAATATAGAGCACCTGCAATGCCTTTGGGGTTATAATGATGTCTGCGAATTTGGCAGGAGCAGTTATTATTGTACACGCTGGGATAAAGTGTGTGATATTGCCATTAGTGTAATTAAATGTTGATCTTGGAGACTGCCCGATATTTGACTTTTTGAACTGCCTAGTGACGAGGGAGGGAGATCAACATTCAGTCATTGTTATCATCCTGTACCTTTAGTTAGCACTTTCTAAATAAAACTAAGCACTTTCAAACTGGCAAACCACCACCATATTTAATTGTTTTTCATCCTTATCTAACCCTCCTTTAGTTAGGTCAACATTGCAGGATTTAGCTGAATGCTCTTATCCAGAGCAACTTGCGTGAAACTTAACATGCAATCAATTTATGAAATTTCTACTGAAGCCTTTCAGCTTAAAGCCTGGCATGCCTGGCTCAAAAGTACAACAGCAGTGCCCTAGCGGCAAACTAAAAGTGCAACCTTTCAGCTGCAAACTGAGTTTCCTTGCCATTATACTATGCTGCCTCCTAATTTATTTGTAGCATTTATTTTTAGGTTTGAAGATAAATCCAAATGGTCACATACAGACACATCATAATTGGAAAATATTCCCATTATTGAATGCTATCCAATAAATGTGTTGATTACATTATAAAATGAGCTCACCAGGTCATCAGCCAGCCAGTAGATTGTACAGCTTCCATATACGATGTGGAACAGTAGTCTGAACAGTCATGTAGTACAATGAAAACCCCCTGAAAATTACAATGAATTGCATCCAGGAAGGAAAAAAAATTGAATTGAAATCATTTGCATTGGCACCTGTACTCATAACTGCCCTGTTGTATAATACCACAGAGCTTTCAGACAAAACAACAATACGTCGTTGATCGTAACAGACTGTAGAGATGGACCTTCTGCTGTCCCACAACCTCACAAACGGCTCAGGTTCAGGCTCTTGCACAAAAGAAGATTTTGTGGACGTTCGCATGTATCCTACGTTCTACTCTATATGCTTTATTATTGGGTTCCCAGCTAACTGCCTCTCTTTCTATGTAGCATTGGCACTGGCAAGGAAAGGGAATAATCTGGCGGTGTATCTGGTAAACCTCTCTGTGTCAGACCTCCTGTACACAATCACTCTGCCAGTGTGGATTCAGCTGGCTCTCCGTTACCCTGTGGGCGACACCCTCTGCAGCCTCATCGCCGTGGTCATGAACAACAGCTTCTACATGGGCACCTCTTTCCTCTGCTGCATCTGTGTGGACCGATACCTGGCTGTGGTGTTCCCGCTCTACTACCCATGGGCCCACACGGTGCGGACAGCCAATGGGGTGAGCGCCCTGGTGTGGTGCGCGGAGCTGGCCCTGCACGCGGTCCTCCTGCACCACACGGGGGCGCTCCGCTCCTTCTCGGAGTCCCGGCTGTGCGAGGAGAAGATGCCCATGAGGCCGGCGGTCTCGCGTGTGGCGCTGGTGCGGGTGGCGCTGGGCTTCCTCGTCCCTCTCCTCCTCATGACGTTCTGCTTCCTGCGCATCTTCCTCGCCCTCCAGCGCAGCACCTTCACGCAAGAGAGCGAGCGGAGGAAGGTCCAGAGCCTGCTCTTCCTCCTCCTCCTCACTTACGTGACGGCTTTCGCTCCCTTCCAGACCGTCATGCTCCTCAGGGGCCTCTGGGAGCCCAACGCGTGTGGCTTCGCCCTGCGTGTGAGGGACGCCTACATGGTATCCGTTGCTACGACAACGATCAACAGTGTGGTGGACCCCATCCTCTACTGCCTCCTGAGTGAAGCTGCAAAGGCGGAGATGAACCTGATCCTTCAGGGATGCCGTTAACGGTTTGGAAAGATCTTACCGTTCCGGAGAAAGACTGTTTCCCCCATCTCATAGGACTCACCAGGCCTCACTACATAATGTTTAACTAAGCTGTGAGTTCATTTACTCTTCTTCATCCATGCACACTGATCATATTCTTCCTCTCCAACAGCATCCTTTTCATCTTTTTCTTCTTGAAAGAAATCTGTTCTGTGAATAGGAGATCTACTGCATCAGCATAAGATGAATGCTATTAAAGTTGTGAGCATAAAATTTATTATATAATTATTTGTCAGTCATTTTAATGGGACATATATTTCTACATTTTCATTTATTTTCAACTACATATTTATCAATGGGTGCTGCAGTATTTAGTATGTAAAATGTATTTTACATCTTTGCTAGCTACACTATAATAGCTAAAGACAATTCTCACCTCTCTTGGCAGATGCAGGGATCAGGTAATCAGACAATATTATTCATTACATGTCTATCCATCATTTGCACAAAAAATAGGATGTTCATAATGCCCTCATTTTTGGCATAAAAATGTACAGAAAACTGAAGCTGGTAATGTTACTGGCCAATAAACCTGGACATAGACATATTTTTTCAAAGGACGAAGGCTTGTTTTAATTCACATTATACAAAATTATAACGCTGGAAGGGTAGCCAGCTATATAAGGCCACTAATTTTACAGCAGATAACTTGGCCTTATTTTTAAACTATGTGAGAGTACGTTTCTGTGTTGAATCTTCAGGCCTGGACAAGAAATCACAGGCATCCCTTGTTATCGGTTGCCTCTAGTGGTGTAGAGAAAATCTGCAGCTGTCAAACATTTTTATGTGTGAATTGGTATATCTCTAGAGTTTCTGAATTTTATAGGAATTAAATACTATTTTGGTGGGTTTTATGATTGATGTAAATAAATTTCATAAAGTTCTGTATCTTACGTTTTATATGATTTTGTTTTGCTTCTCATATTTAGCTCCATGTAGTTGTGCCGAACTGCAGAACTGAACGTTGGCTCATTCACACCATAGAAACTACAAACCCCAGCAATGACCTCTGACTTGGTTACTCACTGGGGAATTGATACTAAGTGCATGTGCTGACCCCTTAGTCTTACAATGAGCCTGAACAAAAGTCTCAAATCTTGGACTTGTTATTTATTTATTTGTTTGTTTGCTGTGGTGGTGTCTATAAATGACCTTTATTCCAGTTTGAAGATGTTGTTTTGCTGCCATTCCAGTTCTGGACACAATGGCCTTTTATATGGATTTAATTTATCAATTCATAACACTTGTACTTACCTTCCATTTCCTCGGGAAAGCGTTAGCTAAATGAAAGACCATATCTAATATTGGATATCTATATTAGATATGGCCTTCTCCGTATCTGATAAGTTCAGTCTGATATATAGTAATTTCAGTCACTCTCCAGCATTCAAACTGTCATCAGCTGTACAATGATGCAAGCTATCACTTGTAATCACTGCAACAAGTTGGATAGTTACTTTGCTGGTTAGCCCACTTTAGACTATACTTTTTGGCTGTACACTTACCTAGCTAATTAGTAACCATGCCATTGTAAACTACTTTAGATAGCTAGCTTGCTGCATTTAACATATACCTATTTTTTGCTACCAATGCCAATTTGAATCAGTGTGTATGATTAGTATGATTATTGCAAAACGATATTGGCAATGATCTAATTAACGAAGCACAAGCATAATGGAGTTTTACTTGCAATACGGCAGCTTGTATATATTGTATGTATAAGTCATAGACACTGAAATCTCTTATCTCTTTCTGAAAACATGCTTAGCCACTTCCTATTTCCTTGAATGTCGAAATTCTGACTGTTCTGAGACTTGCAGGAAAGAAGAAAAATGTATTGAGTAGATGTGTTTCAGACCTAAATGCATATGAAGGGTAAGTTAAACTTTTTACTCTACCTCCATTTCGCTAGCTTCCCAGAAACTCACTCACAATGAATTAGGCATTGCAGAGTCTGTATTTTATCTATTTGTCAAAGCTGAGTATTTCCTGAAGCAGCACAAATGAAGTGCCCGACTACGGGGGTTGAGGGACCCATTGAGAACCCACTTTAGACTGTGTCAATCAGTCTTCAGAACTCCAAGAGTCTGTACTTACACTGTGAGTCGTGATGCTATAGCTCTTTCGGCAAAGGATATTGCCAACAGAAGAGTGAAATTTTCCATTAACTAATATCCACCTCTGACCTCTGCTGAGAGAACTTGACATGTCTTAATGTACTCTACTTTCGCAATCTAAAAATGTAAAACACTAAATTTCCCAGCTACATTGTGTTGAGACTAATGAGATTATTTTAATTCCCTCCTCATTACTTACAACTTTCAAAAAACTGATTTAAAAAATAACTTTTTTTGTTTTTAAAACATGGTACCAGAATAGTGCTAAATAATAAATTGTATAATATTAAATTAATTATCCTATATGTAGCACTACTTTAAGCTGTTTCCTCAAATACTATTGCCTTAATAATCTGGTTAAAACAATTACAACTGATAACTGATTGCATGAACAGACTTGTGAGCATGTACATTTTGTCCAGAAAAGTGTATGGGTAGCAGGAAAAAAACAAAAAACAAAAAAAAAACACAGGAAGACGGCAGACAAAGTAAAAACTGTAACCTTTTCAAGTTTAGCTGAGGCTGATACTGTATGCATGCAAAATAAAGTAAACAACCCACTGTTTTACAAGGCAAAGCCTTCTACTTTGCATCTGAGCTTTATCAGTTCACAGGAAAAAGCTGCTATGAGCAGCCTTCATAAAAGAAGCAATTGATTTGATTAAGCTACACTTTAAGAAATTGACATAATTACATAATAACTAAAAAATTTTAGGTGACTGCAAAAAAAAATCTGAGATTGAGAAAGCTTCAACAGGCAGGAAATACATTCACAAGAAAGGCCAATTAAAATAGTGACCAATAAAAAAAAAATACTGCCAAAACACAAACAATGTGGTGAATACTTTCATGCTTTTACATGGGACACTGAGTAATTCATAATGTTCATGATAGTAATTGACTTCAGATGTAAATAATGTACAGCTATATAATCTTTGTTGTTCACTTAAGTCTTCTAACCTAGTAGAAAATTATGTCAGACGCGGAAGTGAACATAGTCAAAAACAGAACTGAAAGCCGGTTTGAAGCCGGTTATAGTAACAGACACTGACGCAACGCAGTAACGTGATCAGCTGATACGTAGTATCAGTAGTTAGCTTCCTCGCTGTTCAGGCTGCATCTTTTACCTACAGGTGGGCAACGATGAATTCAACACTCGTCACAGGAAACTACAGCTCAGCAAGTATTGCAAACTTGAGCCGGTGTGCCCCTGATGCACATCTGGAAAATATGCTTTTTCTGACTTTATACATAGGCATCATGCTGTTAGGCCTTCCCTCCAACTGCTTCTCACTTTACGTCTCCTGGCAACACATTAGGCAGAAGAATGAGATAGGGGTCTACCTCTTTAACCTGGCCCTGGCTGACATTTTCTTTATCATGGTGGGTCCCATTTGGGTGGATTACATGCAAAAAGACCAATGGATCCACGGCCAGTTCCTGTGCAATTTAACCATATTTCTCATATACACCAACTATTACACCAGCTCAACGTTGTTGTGCTGCATTTCCGTGGACCGCTACCTGGCTGTGGTCTACCCACTAAAGAACCCTGTCCTGAGAGAGGTGAAAACAGCCTTCTGCGTCACTGTGACAGTGTGGTTGTTCACCATCGCATTCAACGCCGCCACAATGTCCACTCAAGAGTATTATAACGATGACGGGAGCTGCTTCGATACCTATCCAATGCCCGAGGGGCAAGCTACGGTCAGCGTAATTCGCTTTTTGGTCGGATTTCTGTTCCCGGCTCTGCTGATCGCGTTTTGTTGCCAGGGGATCCACAGAGCGGCGAGGGCCAATAAAGCCACGGATAGGCTCGAGCGCAGACGTATCGCCATGCTGATGGGCGCCATGACGCTGACGCTGTGGCTCTGCTTCGGACCAATCCATGTCGTGCTGCTGCTCCGCGCTCTGCGGGAGAAAGAGTGCCAGGACGCCAGTCGGTTCTCCGTCCCCTTCAAAGTCAGCATCGCCCTCTCCTCACTCAACTGTCTGGCCGACCCCTTGCTGTACTGCTTTGTCACAAAAAGTGCCAAATCAGAAATCACACGCGCCGTTGCCTTCATTCAGAGGAAGCGGAAGAAGAACATGACCCGTCAACCATCATAGAGAATCATGTTGTGCCTCACATCTGCGCAGGTAGGACTGACAACTTCTATCCGAACATATAGTGGGAGATTCATGGCGATTTTCCTAATAAATGCATCTGTTGTTTGTCAGATGTAGCAATCTCTTCCGATTGTATAACCATGTTTTGGCGAGCTGGTTGACAAAATAACCACTAGCTTATATAACCATCAGTCATGACAGCAATCGCAAGAAGAGAGTTTTCTGTACTTCTGTATTGAGTTCCAACTGTAATATCAGGAATTTAGTGAACTGAGCTTAACAACTTGAAAGTTTTGGCGGAACTGTTCTGATGATTTTTTTTTCTTTTTTTTTTCTTTTGATGTAACATGATAAACGATTGTATCCTCTATCCCTTTTTCTATAAAAGGACATAGATTTTCCTTGGCTGTACAACTGGCGGAGGAGTTGATGCATTGGACAATAAGTACGTCTATGTTTTAGAGACCGTCATATCTCATCAGCTGCTCTCTTCCTGTTTATCTTATAGACAATGCAAGACTTCACAGAGGTCATGAATTGCATAAAGGCATGATGACTCAAAAGGAAGAAATGTCTTGGACACAGCCCATAATAAAACTCAACTTCACGTGTTATAGGTGTGCTCACAGTTTTAAAGTAAAAACTGTATCTTGGCACTACTTCACCAAATGGAAGTCCTCGTATGTTGAAATTAGGTTCTCTTGAGCTTTCTTGCTCAGTTTCATTTTAAGATAAATGTTCACTTGGGAGACCAATATGAAGCTGAAAGGGTAGAAGAGTAGAGGCAGACAGTTGGCTTGTAGTGCCATCTACTGGACAATGTTAGAAAAACAGATGGACCATACTGGTTGAAAATCTCACCACAGCTTGTTCTATCAAATAAAAATTCACTTTTCATGAAATTTGAATAGTTTGAACTTTGAACTTAAACAACAGTTATATTCCTATTTTGAAAAATATATTAACGTTGTACAGTATTTACAAAAAATATTGTAAAAATAGTATTAAAATGATCCTATCTCATAATAATAATAATTTTATCTTTTTTAATTGAGCAGTTTTGTCTTTATGGGTCCTGTTATACACACTTATATGACAGGCCCCATGCAGACCCATGTATTTTTTTCCACACCAGTTAGACAGTCCTGCCATCACAAATGCAAGATGGGACAGTCTAATAACTTGCTTGTTGTTCTGTTGAAGTGTCATACAATCAGTATAAAGCGCTTGATTATTAAAATTTCAGATATGTTGATCTGAGTCGCCAATGTGTGGAATAGCCTGCATGGTCATGTAGTCGAGGCAGAAACATTAGTGGAGAGAAGAAGCTTTCAGATGCTTGGTGCTTTATAATCATTACAGGTAAATATGATCATTTCTTTAGATTCAGGTTCATAGCAGAAATAAATGTGTGTAGTGCACCAAACACGGTGGTGCTGAGGTAAACACTGACATTACAGGACAATTTGTTCCAATTCTGAATTTAATTGCTGGATCACACAAGAACCATGTAATTTCCCTTTCACATGCAGTAGGTGGGTAATCGGGTTACAATTATGCATCTTGAATTTATGGGGATGTGCAATAATGATAACAGTGTAGTGTGTTTTTTATGTGTTTCTAGGTTGCACAGCTGCTGTGCACTGTTAATAATTCAGGACAAGAAAATAATGATGTTTAAATGTTAAATATTTTCTAACCTCCCTATATAATTTTCAGAACAAAGACTCTGTCAATCGCCGCCTACTCTCCTGCTGATGTTTGCCTATTTGCATTTGCGTCACACAGTACTAGGTGGTCAGAAGATTAAATACCATGCTTCTTATTTGTGTAGTACGTGAAGTTTACCTGTCAAAAGAGTTCCTGGAATTAAGCAGCGACCGACGGTGAAGTTTATTTCAAGATACCTCCCTATATGCCACCATGTTCTAGCCTGCTGTTATTCTCTTCACTTTGCTCCAGTGAAATTGAGGGTGATAATGAGAAGAGCCTTCTGGCGTAAATGAGGACTGAAAATAGAACAGAATTCCTCAACACATTCTGAAAAAGTACTGCTTTAAATGTTTGCTTTAAATATTTACTTTGAGCAGGGTAATGAAGAAGCTATCCAAACAGGAAATATGAAATCGAAAGTAATACACGGATTTGGTTTGTCAGGCCAAACAAGGTGTTTTGGGGAAATAGCAGGGAATAAAATTTGATTCTGGTTGTTATCATGAAATGCAGCTCAGAAGTTGATGTTTGGACTGGAGTGTGATCACAGAAATGGCCCGTGTCCATAGCCATGAGTCACTACAGAGACAGCCCTCTGAGACAGACTTCCACAATCAGACCAACACACACAGCTCAGGAAGCACATGGAGATAAGAGAAAATCTGCATGTACAGATTTTAGGTGAGTGTGTGTGTGTGTGTGTGTGTGTGTGTGTGCACGCACATGCGTGTGTGTCTGTGTTTGTGTGCATATGTGTATCTTTTTCATCTCAACTCTACCTTATCATCTATATTGTCTTTATCAAAGGCAAAAATGAACAGTGATTGTCACCCACTGTGCTAGTGAAGGTGCGTAGGAAATGGATAGCACTCACAAAAGAGCTTTTAGAATGTGTGACTCACGCGAAACCCCTTGTGCCTCAGGTAATTTAAGCTTGATGGTATGGTGTGACTCAGTGCCAGTTTTCCCTATGGGGTCAATATGTGGCCATTGCTCAGATGATATTCACAAAACCACAATGAGATTTTCATCATGAGGCTCAGCTCAATGCTTCCACGGTATTGCTTTCTCCAGGAAAAGGGACACGCGAAGGCGTGTTATTTGGTTGCATTCTTCAATAGTCACTGCTTCCTAAGCTACACCACAAATGACTCCCATGCAGTGTAATTCATTGCTGCACATCTTTTCTCTTCCGCTCTGATATTATGTAGGTTAATGGGTTTATTATAATCAATATTTTATTGGATATCTTTCTCTTTTTTTGTTGAATGGTTTAATTAAAAATGTTCACATTTTCAGTTGTCCTTAATATGAAACTACCATATGGAAGATATTGAAATTTCAGGCATAATCAGTGGTAGCTGTCTTCGTGCCTGTATTTCAGAATTTTGTGATGTTTCCGTTAGCAGTCACGTGGTGTGTCAGTGACAGGCCCCCCTGGTATCACTGGTAATTACCCCAAGCACACACATCATGAGCTTTACCCCTCACCTCTCATCAGCATCCTTCCTGTTGCGCTGGACCCATTCCCTGTATCTCCTCCTCTTCCTTCTGATACTTTTCCTTTTTGCTGACAGAGCAAATTCATATTTTTTAAAAAAAGAAGAAATTTCTACCATTGGGCAAAGGATGTAGGGTGTATTCTTGTATCCACAGAACAGCTGTTATGGAGGTTATATGCAGAAAGCATGTTCTTTACAAATGAAGTCAAAACACAGAAATATTGATTATGGAGCATATGTGTCTTTAAAAAGGAGAATCTACATGTATTAGGTTTCTCCCACTGATAATAGGAGACCACCTCTCTCTGCTCTCTGTAATTCTGTGACAGTGAAAGCCACCCATCAAGGGCTGGCAATAGTAGTGGAGGTAATTCTCCAGCTGAGACTAAGGCACGATGTTTCAAACACACAAGTTTTGAACAGCATCATGTATTCATGTACAACTGTAGGTGTCCTTCAAACCTATAAGTTCTCAGTTGGGGAGTCAGAATGGCACATGCTCATGTTAAGAGATGTTCAAATGCTTCGTCAACAGGTTGAACTGGCTCAGAGCCAGTCATTGAATTAGCCCATGAAGATGAGAACATGACACTGGCTTTGAGGAACTTTGTGTTTGAACAATGTTCCACAAACCACTGTAGTTGGACCCATTGCAGACACAGAGTGCTGGATTCAATCGTAGCACATTGATATATTTGAATTACAGCTAAATTCAACAGTTACTCTCATACTTTGCGCAGTTTCAAAAAATGTATTCAGCAAACTGCGCTTGTGAATAAAACTGCCACGCCTGAAAATTGCTTCCACCTACATTGTTTCATGAATCTACAGTTTAAAAGGACCATAGCTTCACTGCACTGTTTCTAGCTAATTAGGTGAATGAAAATGTTTTTAAATATACATCAACAATTGTGCAATCAGGTTTCCTGGCATGTTTATACCAAAGAGGAGGAAACAATATTTCTTCAGTTTAACGGACAGGGAAGTGGTTTAAATACCATGTGCGGAGGAACATACACTGCTACTGAAAATTCAGTCTGGACATCACACTTGGGATGCTCCCAGATATTTTTCATAACTGGCCATTGATCACACACACCTTTCACACACAAAATTTTTCAAGACACCAGCTGCTGTCAATTAAGAGTGCTAAGGAATATAGCTGTAAAATAATTATATAATGATTTGTAGAGAATGTATTATGATGGTGATGATGAATATGATTATAACAAATAAATACATACATAAATAAATACATGAATGCACAATATATAAATCTTAAAGCAACCATCAAGTGGTGAGTGTTTTTTGCCCTTATACATTGGACTGACTCCATATGGTGTGATTCTCAAAATGAGGGTTACCATGACAACAATTTGCTCTGTATCATGTATTATATAATTAGCATATTTGCTAATTCCCAAGGACTCCCTGTCGACCTCACAGTCTTCCTCTGCAAGAGGTTTTTCTCCTGTAATTCCCATCCACTAATGGAAGAAAAACGATGTAGTCCCGCATCAGTCTCGTCACTGGACGGGAATATCGACCCATTTCCCTGTTTCCTGCATCCAATTAACCAAGGCTTCTCATGGCATAGCATAGAAGTAAAAGGAGTCACATCCTGAGTAAGGCTGGAATAAACCATACTGGCTATCCTTTCACCTTTCTCTTTTTACGTTTAATCCTGTAAAATTTAGTCTACATTTCTACATTTGAAATTTGAGATCCATTTCTAATTATAAGTGAATATTTTTCTCATTCATAAAGGTCTTCTTGGGGTTTTCATTTGGGGAAAATAAGCAAGCCTGAGAGCAGTACAGTACAGTAAATGCATTTAGTTAATTGAAGAGGTTTAGGGATGACCTTTTGGTGAATTACACTACGGTGACAGCTTAACGCCTCTGCCACTTGTTACAAACCTCTGGGAGACATTAATAATGTTTCATTGACAGGAGTACTTCCATTACAGCCTCATTGCAGTTTCCTACAGCCCCAGCAGTGGGTCCTTAAGGTTGTAGTCTCTGCTCACGCTTAGCGCTGTCCTTTCTACAGTCACCTTTCTCGAGATGCCAGGCTCTCTGCGGCCTCCCTCTCACAGTGCAAGTGAGGCCGTAAGTCATCTATTCACCTCAGGGTGGGAACAGCTGCAACCTTGTCACATTGCTGCTTTCCCATCAGCCCCTGCATCGAAGCGCCAATTCCAGTTGTAGCACAAAGCACTTGCGGCATAAGGGATGTGGAAAATAAAAAGCACCAGCTTTTAACTTACCTTTGAGCACCCCTGATCATGTACTGTTGAACCATACGGTCAACCTCCACTTTAATAGCCGCCATCAGTTTCCCTGTTGAGAGGAACTGGATCTACTGTCCATGTGAGAATGTAACCCATGCTTGTATTACTGAATGAAGAAATCAGTGTTGATTACCTAGCTGAATGTCAAAGTCCCAAGGTGCAGGAAAACCCATATTTATCCGATTCTTCCAGTGACGCCCTATCCCTATCTTTTTCACCACCTATCACAGTGCATTAACCAGCATGGTGTAAAGTTCTTTCCTCCTCATCCAGTGAAGTAATTTATTTTGCTCTGTGCAATTATAGATAGCTGTCACTGCCTCAAGGTGAGACCATGCTAGATCTATGTGGATACAGTGCAGCTTTCCACTGTTCTCATTGATTGCCAGTCCAGAGATGTAAATGTGCCCGTGAAACCCACCTCTGTAGCCAATACGGGCTGAATTGATGGTGCAACCCAGCGCCTCCCCATCAATGTGAAACGCATGACAGGTGGAGGTCATATTAACCTTGGAGGAGCATTTACTCCATAGGGTGCAATTCATTGCTTTTTTTTTTCTTCCGTGGTACTTTGTCCATAATTCAATTACACAAGTGCACGTGCCCTATGTCAAGCTTTCCTCCGTCCTCAACAGCTCCGGAGCTTATCTTTGATTCAATTCATTACCGATTTCTGTGTCACCTTGGACTGCGTGGACATTTCATTTACCTGGATAATCTTTCCATTATCCTTTGCATTCTGTGCATATATTAGTCAGAAACCATGCCCATTATTTTTAGAATATGATTCTTTTTTTAAAATGTATGTATGCATGTGACAATTTAATTTTGATTTAACACACGTTCAAATTTCTCTATCAGTTCAGAACATTCAGTTGGGGGTAGTGGTAGAGAGCCAACAGCAATCAGAATGAAATAAGTTCTAGTCTGGCATCTTAGATGACACCAGGTGTGCAATGACCGATCAGGGAATATTAATAGGTTAATCAGGTACCAGTGACAAAATCTGCTGTATCAGTTCATTGTATGTTATTCATTTCCAAAATGCACTCACTATATTTAATGCAATGCTTGCACAAGTGATGTTCAATGAAAATCATAATGAAAATGATGGAATGATAGGTTTACCTTTTAAAGCATGTCAAGGAACAACTATTTATGAAGTACAACATTTTATATTAATATATCAGCACAATTACATGCCCTTTTTCTTCAGGTATTTTATTTTATTTTATTCATCTGCTGCTTTTATATTAGACCAGGTCCAAACCTGGTCCTGGAGAGCCACATGGTCTGGACATTTTCATTGGTGATCAGAGTTAACCATGCAATCTGCTTTAATTGATCAATTAAGTGATGGGTTCCAAGAACTGACATGCCTGGCAGCTCAGCAGGGTTCGTGACCCCTTAATTACACTACTGCCAAACCATGCAAAGCCCCACCAAATAGACAACAACTTTAAATAAGAGAACTGAGAGGGAAAACCAGTTCTCTAGTCTGAGGGAAAAAAATAGCCAATGGAAATTCAATGATAATCAACACTGAGGCAAAGATGTTTACAAAAAGCAGCTGAAGATTTAAAAAATGATATGTTAGGACTGGAGATCCATATTCAATTACTCTTCTTGTCCTGTGTGAGTTTGTTCGCTTACAGCAATGGCTGATATGGAAGAAATCTTCAAGTCATTGCTCAGAAATTACATATCTTGTACCTGAAGCTGTTTTTTGTCCTCGTGTTGGTTCAGTTCAACTCAATGTGAAACTGTTACCTTAGAAATATTATTTTATAATATCTGCCCCCAGGACTGCACTGTTTCAGCTCCATGCCCTTATTCTGCAGTAGGCACAGACACATTAGGGAAAAGATGTGCCCAATGTCTGGTGTTCTGCCGCAAATATTCATTTTATATCTGGATCAATATCTTTGCCTGAATAGACTCGTACAAAAGCTTAATATGGCCACAGAAATGAGTCAAATGCATCATTTTAATTCTATATTGGCTAAACAGCCTCACTGCAGTCATTTTGTAACTTGTGTGTTGTTAAAGGCAAATAAGTTTTTTTTTTCTTTCTAAATTTAAATAATGACTCACTGCGGAACTGAAGTACTGATGCAATTAAATCTGTCAGTGCAGTACGGTTTGTGAGAGAAACTGAAGTTACAATCATGACTACACTCCCCACTAATGGTAGAATCACACTGTGTGTGTATGTGTGTGTGTGTATGAGAGAAAGAGAGAGAGAGAGAGACGTTCTGAGGAATTTAAATATCTGCACTGCCCAATACAGACATAAAGGATATTTAAATGAAAGGATACTTTTTACCATCAGCAACTCAGTGGGTCACACATTTTCATTTCAGTTCGATTCATTTAGAAACCACAAAGAGAACTCATTTTCTATGCAATTATGTGTTATATAAAGCAATAAATCTATTTTTGAAATGCTTACCCCAAACTTAATGGAAGTAGCAACACATCTGCAGGCTTACAGGTCCATTTATTGTGACGGATGACTGTGGAGATGAGATCACTATACCATGCATGTACACAGCTGATAATGGTGCGTGTTACAAAAATTGGCTGGGAACACATCTGGCAGTATTTCTGTACATCAGCTCCTGTTTCCCTTCTACTGCATGCCTGATGATTTCCTGTGATGCATACTGTACAATCACTAATGTGGCGTTTATTAAGTAAGCAAACAAAACGACTTGGTAAAAGGAAATGCAAATAGATTTAAGGGTACAAAGCTATATTAAAAAAATGGCTAAATGAACTCTGATAGAGTGCATTTTACTCTGAAAGAGTGGATTGATCAGTCTTGGACACATATGAATAGTTTTAGTTAAATGAAAACTGAGAATTTGTCTGTGTTGAAGAAGTCAGCATCAAAAATATCATGAAGATATGCCATTTTGGTTTCATGTCATCGACACATAATGATACATAAACTATAGAACCCTTTGTGTCGCAAATTCCTCTTGGTTTGAATATAGCTGACTGTAAAACAAATGCCCACATTTGTGATGGAGGGTCAGAAAATTATTGCCCGGGTGCATTATGGGTAGTGAATGCTCACATACACTAATACACTCACACAAGACACTACCTACTCATTACATACTCAGTGCTCTCTAGCAAATCAAATCATTCATTACCCACCTATCCTGAGACATACCGTACACTGTCAGACAGTGTCATTCTGTGCAGGAACTTGCAATATAATTAAAAATTATATTCAAAGAAGCATTCTGACTGTTGATAGCAGTCTTTATCCAAAACCTCAAATATTACCATACCGACCCAGGGTACAGTCCAGGTCTCAGAAAAATAGTCATGTAAGATTATTATTTATGACTAAGGAAACATACCCGACTGAGCAGTCGCTGAACAGTACTGCGTTGAGATTTATATTCCATAACTTGTTCTTCCTGCTTTGACAAATGTTAAACATTTTACAATGCGTTTTACTATGGTAAGATGGAACCCACTCAGTTTTATATTTTTTTGTTTGTTTTTTTGTTTTGTTTTTGTTTGTTTTTTTGCAATATGGCTTATGCTCCATTCGTCCATATTCGGCCAAAGCAATCCATTTTTAAGTGAGAATGCAGCATCATTCAGACAAGTGTATATGAACAACAACCACCTGACAACGAGCCCTGAGATGTCACTTGCGAACATGAACCGAACAGCTTTGGAATATATTGATACAGCAATTTTTCTCAAAGACAATGCACAGTACAAGTATCGTAATTATTGTTGCTGTTGTTGTTTTCAGTTGAAGTTCTGAGTTTTCTCAGCATTGACTGTTTTCTTTACACAATCTAGACTACATGTGTGCAGCAATTTTTAAAAAGTCATTTTCCGTTTTCTTAAAAACATTAGGTTTCTGTGTTATTAAGTCAGAAGTTTTCTGCATTTTTTTTCTCATTTCACAATGACTCCATGTTACAGACATCATGTTAAAGGATCAACATTGACTTGATAGTAAGAAAGAAAATCCTTTCTGAAGGTTGAGTAAATGTGCAATCTTCAGCTTCATTCTGCCAATATACATGGCTGTTCTACAGTCCTACACATTCTCAACCTCTTAAAAATCATCTCTCATTACAGTAGTATCGTAGTCATCTGACATTTTGGCAGAGTATAGCGTAACTTCCAATTTGGGTAATGCAACCTTTTTCAGAAGGTTTTTGGCAGACGGAATTTCATTTAGAAGGGCACAGTGAGTAGTTAATGAGCAGACTGCAGACCATGATCTGTCCCACATTTAAGCATACAAAACAGAAAGGCACATTTTGAGACTTTAAAAAAAAAACCTTTCAACAGGTCATATGCCCAGCCTAAGGGCTCATCTGGGTCTGCTCTTGTTGTTCTTCAAGTGCTTTTTCATCCTCGTCCTCTTTGGTTTCAAATGGAATGAACCCGTTCATTAGCCTGGAGCTCTCGGGACACTGGGCTAAATTTGTCAAACTGGTGTTGCACTCTTTCTCTTCCCCTTCCTCCTCCTCTTCCTCCTCTCCTTCCTCCTCCTTCTTCTCCTCCTCCATGGTGTTGCAGCTGCAGGTGTCGTACATCTTGCGGATGTCCTCCGGGATGTTCTTCTTCAGCTCCTTGGTCCTGCCGCGCTTGGCCAGCTTGGTGAGCGAGCCGAAGCGGTTGAAGATGTTGTCCTCGGAGGAGGAGGAGGCCTGCTCCCGCTTCTCGCGCTGCTCCACCTTCAGCCGCAGGTTGTTCAGCTTGGAGTCGATGCTCTCCTGCGAGGTGGTCTTGAAGCGGCCGGTGTCCAGGCTGGAGAAGACAGCCCTCTTCTCCGGGGAGAGCATGTCCAGGGAGTGTGCCCGCTGGTCCAAGCCCAGCTGCCGCCGCTCCATGCTCCTGATTGTGGCCGCGCGCTGCAGCTTGTCGTGGATCTCCACGCTGAGCCTCCTCCGGGTCTCCCGGAACTCCGCCCGAACGTTGGCCTTCCACTCAGCGGCGTGGGCCTTGATCTCCCCGACCTGAACAACAGGACACGTCACAAGAGACAAAGGTGTATTAGCACTTTTGATATGACATACGCAACACAGAACTGTTTGAGTGCATGCTTGTATAAAGTACGCATAACAGAAGCGGTAAAGGCTATTTTACACAATAGGATAGACTGGCAGACTCTACAGCCAACTCTTATAGAGCTGAAGGACCATACTGTGTTACCATAGGAAAGAAATCTTAAGAACTACACAGACTACCTTTAAAGTACGTTTTTTTGGGAATGTTTTTTTCAAAATCCCAAGTCAGTGTTGTAGCACTCCATTGTTTTCAATTACCAGTAGTGATTGTTCAGTTACGAACATACATACGTAAATATTTTTTTACATATCTCACACCTTAAAGGGTTAAACGTTTCCTGGGCTGTTTTAGGTGTGAGAATTCAGAAAGAGGACATTAACTGTAGTTTTGAAGCCGTTACTACAAATGAGCTTTAAATAGTGCTTCCTACCTCCTCTTTTGTTTTCTTGGAAAGAACTCTCAGCCAGTCTCCGATCATGCTGAGCACAGCGGCGAAATAAGCGAGGCCCACCAAAATCCAAAACCAGACCAGCGGCTTGTACCATTCCCCATATTCTTTTTTCTGATCTCCACCTGAAAGCAAAAACATACAGTATCTGGCACTGCCTGAATTTCCCATTAGCTTGAAACTTTTAAAATATTCATTGCAAGCTGCATCTTTACATTGACCATAGTACTTCTGTGCATTCGATGTTGAAGGCAGTGCTTGAAACGCTTCCATCAGAAACAATGGGGATGTTTGAGAGGCATTAAAAAAGAATCATGACCAAGATGGAGGCACTGGCAACAAGCTAAATCCCAAATCAATGCAGGTTCCTGCGACAAATGCAGTAAAGAGCTTATTTAATTTCACATTTGCAGCACTTAACTTCAGAAGCAACACTACTCCAGCTGTTATTCACTCAATATAAATTACATTTTATTCTTGATACATTTCTTCCCTCTATTCACACTAATAAGTGTAGACAGATTGTGGATATGTAGGAGGCCCTGCTAGTCGGTGATCAGACGTCAAGTTGGAAAGGAAGCTTAGCTTGATGTGGTTTCAGGCAAGAGCAAGTGAACAAAAAGGGGCTGTCCTTCCAAACCCCTATCCCAGTCCCCCGGCAGTGCACTGTAGTGTAACATCATAGCATATATACACATATAAATCTAAAATCCTCACCTGCAACATAGTCTCCAATGCCAATAGTCGTGAGGGTAATGACCACAAAGTAGATAGCTTCGAGGGCTGTCCAGCCCTCAATGCCCTTGAAGATGAAGGCGGGGATGGTGACAAAGACTATGCACCCGGCCAAGATGAAGAGAATGGTGGAAATCACCCGGATCTTTGTCTGGCTGACTTGCCTATGTTTCTGCTGGAAAAGCGGAGGACAAATCGAGACACATTCAGTTAAATTAGTTTCAGTGGTCTGTATGTTAAGCTTGCCAAGTTTTGTCGTGGCCAAGCAAAGCTGAACAAGGGACCAGCATGGCAGAGACTCAACATCCATTCATCATCTGTTCATCAGTGTGCTGTGATAAATGATCAATATCAATCTAAAATAATTGAGGGGACCTGAACATAATTTGCATGCCTTGTTATATAAACTGTCATCTCAAGGTACTGTATGTTTAAGAGCTGAATGCTTAGAAGCCATTATGGATGCTCATGTAACCATGTATCAGTTTCCCTACAGCCTGGCATTGCAATGACTTGTTCAAGGACTCTCAGGCAGTGCGTGTCCTATTCCCTATAAAAAAAATATACAGGGCTACATCAGAATCTATGCAAGCCTGAGAGTAAGGCTCTACACTCTCCATTCACCAATAAATACAGCAAATACCTAAATGACACTTTACACCCAATGAGAAAAACATGCTTTAAGACTGATGGCTGATGCATTATTATTTCACAGAAAATCCCATTAAAATAAATAAAATACAGAATGAAATTCACATTGCATGCTTGAGATGCTTTGGTTTCATATGTCAAATCAGATTCAAACCTGATAACATTACTTGAATCGATGCTATTCTGTGCAAAGAACGGTTATTAAGTCACTCAGGCTATTCCACAGCCACTGTAGCCTCAAAGGCTGTCCATTCAGTTAATTTAATCACAAATCAAAGCCTAAAATGGGTGTCTGCTATTACGTAACATAATATGAGCCAGTGCATTCTAAATATGCTACAATATAGCATAGAGATGAGTGATACATATTTAAATATGCGAAGGTTTTTAATACTCCATGTACTGTTCCTCATTTTCTGCTGGGTTCCTTCCAGAATGACTGGCAACGAAATAATTCTGAAACCTCAGCTTGAATCCCACTGTGTGCCCAGGCTTCTGGGACCCAGAAGAACCCAGGATGTGCTTTGGAATGGTTCTGACTCACCCGAAACATCTTCTCCACCTTTGCAATGCTCTTTACGAAAATGGTTCCAAGCTGATCACCGACGCCAGCCAAGAGAAAGCCGAAGAGAGGAATGCCGAATATGGCATACAGGATGCAGAAGATCTTTCCTCCCTCAGTGCTGGGGGCAATGTTTCCATACCCTGTAGGAGGAGTCAAGATGTCACGGTGAGATGCAGTCTTTTTATCTTCCAGCATCTGAAAGACCTACATCTGCCTACTGATCCACATCCACAAGACAACTCATTGGGTGATTTTGCTTGTAAGTCAGATAAAGGGATAGAAATAATGGGAGAAGACGACCATACTGCCTTTCAAGAACATGACATAAATGAAGGCCCACATAATAACAAGAGGGGAAGACCGGTGAGATTAGTTGTATCACTAAGGTATATGAATCAGGGCCCATGATGACAGGCTGGTCTGATTTGCTGAGTGAACAGATACAGTGGCCATTCATCTTATCTCCTAGAACCCTACTCTGATGCATGGTTTCCTCACCTCATTTCCATATCATAGTTCTCTTCCTCCTTCCTCCTGTATCTGGTTGATCTCCAGCCAATGGAATGACCCTTTACTCTATTATTTAGGTTATTTTAAGCAAAGCCTGAGGCTCTGCTGAACCTGTTTTGGTTTGTAAATTATTAATCATGTTCATACATTTTCTGAAGTGTGCTAAACTGCATGAAGTACTGAAAACTACCTGCTTGTTAATATTAAAACAGACTAAATATATATTTTAGGGATTGCTTCTGGACAGAGATCTTTAAATGAGCAAATCTCTATGAAAATACAAACTAAAGTGTAAAATAACTACACTAATGCCCACATTAGTGAGTCATCTCAAGCTCATGGCGGAAAAGATTTCCTGCAAAAACTCTCTTATTTAGCAATACAAAAGTCATTTCAAGTTTTATCAGCAACTGGCTGCAACCACAACTTCTAGGTACTCATTAATGTCTGGGCATATTGCTTTCGCTCTGTATTTTAAATGAGGATTCCGTTCAGCTGAAGCTTTTTCTTCAGCTGGTCTTTGGAAGAACCCTCTCTTTCAAGCCATAGCAGAGATTCTTTTTGGAGCCTGACAGCACAAGATTCTCTGAAATGAGCAACTGGATGAACAGATTCCATTAAAAGTCTATAAAGGTCATGAATCCATCATGCATCCAGGTTAAGGGTAAGGTCAGATATTGCTTCCCTCTTTGAAATCTCTTTATCTGCCATCTCACTGGCAGCTTAATTAAGCAACAGTATTCACTGGCAGAGTTTCAATCTGCAGAGTGTATTGCTTCACTCCATTTCACGTAACAGATGACAAGGGCATATGAATCAATCTTCCAGGGGCCCAGAAGAAGAAGAGGTTCTGGGAAGAGGCGTGTGGAGATTACCTATTGTGGTGATCACAGTGCCGGCAAAGAAAAAGGCACTTCCAAGGTCCCAGTAACTGGAGTTGTATGATGTCTGGTCGATGGGGCTTACCCCCGCACTGGCAGCATTCACAGCATGCTGGGAAAAATATGAGTCACACAGTTAATTTAGTCACATGCTCTGAAAGAGACATGCAGTGAATCCTCAATATTACAGCTTTTTATATAGATTTTTTACACTTTGCTAACCCACTGTTATGCAAAAATTAACAGAGCTTGAGGTGTCAACTTCCAAAGTTTATCTGAGGATTTGTAAATACAATATGAACCTGTTTTGAAAACTACACCACAAGGATTTAATCCCAACTAAGGTATAATTTAAGAACTAACCTCTGAATCTTACATAAAGTGCATGTTCAGACAGGTCAAAACTTTGCATGTGGCTATAATAACATACATGACAAAAAAAATTGTGTCAAATAGCCATAAAGCTTTCGCCAGTATTGTGCTCACTTGAAATGAGCGACTAACTTTAGCCTGATTCCGCCGTCCTGGAGGACAGGGCAGCTACGTGCATAATGCCCAAAGAGGACAGTGCTCAGCTGGGTCATCTGCGTGAGTGACACGCAATGGCTCCTCAGAGTGATGAGTCATCGCTATGGAAACACTGGGCGTGCACCACATCAGAGCCCCTATCCTGACGGGATATCCTGAGAGCAGATGGACGCTACGTGTGGGGAGCAGCGGGGTGGACTGCCAGCCAGTTCAGGTGTGAGAGTTATGTATCGATGGCCCAGCCTCCGGAGAGCTGAAGGTCAAACGTGCGTTCTGCAGGTTCTCAAGTTAGGACTGCTGCAGGAAACTTAGCTGTGGTCTGTACGAAAGCTTTTCTTTTCCAGCACTGTAAGCAAATGCCCTTTCATAACATTTTGGCTGGTGTAGCTGCACATTCGTTCTTAAATGTCTCAGGCATTCAAAAACACATGAAAGTTCAATATCAATAATGATAAACATAAATCATTCCGCAGAATGCCATCCTGTAATTCACACAGCATTTGTATTATTTTTTATCTTGTAGATGATTACGAAATGCTTCACCTAATACTAAAATGAACACTCATTTCCAAGTATACCCATTCCCACATCTTGAGATGTGAATTCTTGTAGGGTTCCCAAGACAATTTTGGCGAAGTTTGGCGATGAAAGCCAATTCCACATTTTCTCTGCTGTGTTTTCAGTACTGAATTGATGTCCACCAAAGTCATTCCATGCCAACATCTCACCTCAACGTGTCATGTCTTGTCAGGTGCATCAAGTCAGACTTACGAAATATACATTCACCCTTCCACGGAGTAAGAAATATGAGCTACTGTAAACCACCACTAAATCAAGGATAACAACGAACAACTGTCTGTACAGGAGGTGGCAAGTCAACCAACATATGCCCTTTCATTTACAAATAAATGAGAATAAGCCTTTTTCATTGCAAACAATATTTTCCATGGATTTGGCAGACTGTGAAATTGATAAGAAGATAAAAAGAAAATTTCCACTATCTTTGAGTTTAAGACTTAGAAAAGATTGACTGAATCAAGGTCTTAGTGTCAGAGGAGTAAAATAAATTTTCCCACATACAACTGTGACTGTAAAGAGGGTCATTTCTGTTCATGTTGCAGTGATCTCACCCCCTGGAACGAGAATGAGTCATTATACTAATTGACCGATTCCTTGCAGTTGCGCCAGAGATCTTTGGCAGAAGAGAAGAGCAGAATATTCTTAACAGACACAATAACATTTACAAATAACAGGTGTTCCAAAAGTCAGCCATTACATTTCTCTGGTAAGGGCTAAACCACACGAATGCACACAATATTCACAAATACCAATTCAAAATATGGTACTGCACCCTGCAAATGATTTATCATTTTGGTACTGCATCTGTACAGCATATCTTTGGCAAAGGAGAAGCCATGCAGACTTCAGGAACACAAGATCAAGACAGCAAAAGCTACCAGGAAACTTGTACCCACCTGCTTTAGCATCGAATGAAAGAGCGACCCTAAAGCAACCTTATTAAAGACTGACTCTCCATAAGACCTGCACCTGCAGCTAGTGTCTCTGCATGCTGGTCCTGCACATGATACATGACTCAGATGATAACAGCCACATTGCACCTCACACCTTTGGCCACAGAGCTAAAACTAAGTAATAAATCTAACTGACGCCTACTTAGCTAAAGAAGCAAACCAGCACATGGAATCTCCCACTGGCCATATTTCTTAGATGAAGTCTTCTACAGACAGCTTAGAGCTATGCACTCTGGAGTTTTACAGACTGAAGCTTTGTAATTCAGATGATCTGTTCAACCACTTTCAGGTGCTGCAAGAATAGGGAAATTGCTTTATAATGTTTGATCCACTTCACATTTGTTTGGGTTTCTTTATTGCGCTGAGATCAAGGTGAAGCAATATTTTTTAAAAATCTGAGTGCCTTAAAGGATGATTGGTGCCTGGAAAGGATGGCTCCTGAAAAAAGGCTTGAAAAACACAATTCTAACCCATTTGATCAAACCGCAGATTGCAAGCACCAATTTTTCTTCCTATAGCCTGCCCTGCTTTGTGCCATAATGAAGTTAGTGAAGCATTTACTCCAACTCATAGAAATGCATTGTGGGTAAAGTATGAGGTGCAATTCATCAGTTCCTGAATCCTTGACCAAATGCAATTAGCATGCTAATGAGCTCTTACTATTTCATTTGTGTCTTTATTCCTGTTTATACAAAATGCATATTAGTTAATTCTCTCAAAGGTTAAGACCCACCTTTAAAGTATAAAAATTTTGCTTATGACCTGTGAAAGGTTAACAATATAAACCAAATGGTGTATTTTACACAAATTGAGGAAACACCCATTTTTATTTGATCTGTTAAAATAAAGCATTGCATATATCATTGTAATTGAAAATAAAACAACATCTTGAGCAAAAGTGGATCAAAGGATGACAAAAATAATGGCGGGCTAGAAGTTGTCTGCAAGATCCTTATTTCAGGAGTAGGTCATCTCTCCCTGTGTGCTTGCTTAAAAACGCCAACTGAAGTCTGCTGAACTGCCATCTCATTTCAAAGAAAATTATGAAAAGCAGCCTCACATAAAGTAGGCACCAAAAAGAACAATCATCGACGAGAAGAAATGTGAGTGACTTCAAAGTGCACATCCATCCTCCATAACAGCGAGTCACCACACTGCTGCCAAGACAGTGTAATGAGGATGAACACCCTGGTGAGATGGCAAGGAGCAGGAAGTGTGCCTAAATCACTCACTCCCAAACACTGGCATAGGCATCCCAGGAGCCTGCCCAATGTTTACAAGCACCCGGAGTCTCTGTGTGACAAGCTCATCATGCGCAGCAAGACTGTGAGATGGCACAGAATCATTATGACACAGCACTTTAAGAAACTACCAAAAATAAAATTTCAGTTTTCTTCTATGTGATGGAATGTTTGTTTCTAGCGCATTCTCTAGAAACCACAGACGCTGGTGGTGGATTACGGATTCTCCTTCTCTTTTCATTATGTTATTTTTGCACTGCCCCTGGTATTGATGCAACATGATCAATGTGACACTGAAATGAACTGAAGTTGATTTGTGAGTGGTTATACGAAGAGTGGTTATATGAATTTGTTATTATCCTCAGCCATGTCAACAACTGTAATACAAGTTTTGCCATGGTTGTTGACATGGTAGTCATGGTAGTCCCTCAAGCCATGCCCCACCCCCCCCCCCGAGATCACACACAATAAAATGTCCATTGTTAAATCAATTCTAACATAGTGCATATGGACTGGCACTGGCCCAGAGTGGGACCATCACATATACTCCGTTAATTTTACTGTAAAGGGCCACAGTACTTAATAAAGGTCAATTCCAAAGGGGAAAAATTTCAGTGACTAAATAATGACCCAGGGTCTAAAAACAATCCTAAACATTTTATTTCAGCATGTATCACAGGACATATACAAGCAAAATGCAGCTTCCCGCATTTATTTCTGATGAATGTAAAGTTCCCTATAATGATAAAAATGACATGAGCATCCATCCGAGATGGGAAAATTCCCAGTGCTAATAGGAAAGCTGTGTGGGAAATGAAGACATGCTGTGAAATTTCACTGCTTTGATAGAGTGCTGAATGAACGTGGCTCCCTGGGAACTGGTTAAAAACAGTACACGTCAAATACCAGTGAGCTGCATCTCATTTTAGGGCTTTCTTATGTGCACTGGGGAAAGGCCTAGTGCCTTAATATTGAATGAAATATTAAAACAGATGACACACAATGATTGAAAATTAATGGTGGCTCCTTGTTTCCACGGCTACAGTTAATTAAGAGTGCCAACATCAGCTAATATTATTATTGAATATTAAATCATCAGTATTGAAATTTTTATTTTGTTGATCTTTCAGAATAAACATTCTGGAATGTTGAAACTTTATTTCAATATTAAAATCCAGATCTCCCAAAGCTAAAGTGGAATGAGTGAATTCATTGTTCTGCCATTCTTTCAATGCAACCATATGACTGAGATGCACGCATTTAACACATTAGTTCAAATCATCTGTTTTTACAGCTCACATTTCTAGTTATGTTCATCTGGTGATACAAATATTTTAAAAATATCCTAATTGAATTAATTTTGAGTAAAATTCATTTTAGACTTCTTTTTCTTGTTTTAATCAAAAGAGACACTACAAAACACTACAGGATCACAGCCAAAAGAAAGACAGCTTCATATTTTCCAAATCACTTGATTGCAGTGGCCATTCTAATAAAGTCCAGCTGCTTCCTGGATGTCAGATCCCTGTGCACTCATATTTATGGTTTCTTGGCATCAGCATCTTTATACCATCTTTTTTTTTCTTTTTTTATTTCAGGACATAACTTCATGTCAGTCATGTTTTTTTTATTTTTATTTAACCTTTATTTACCCAGGGTAGGTTCGCTGAGCATGGATGCTCTTTTGCAGGAACGCCCTGCAAAAAATGTCAGTCATGTCACTACGGCCTGCTGTATTGTGACAACGGTGAAAACATTTGAGTAGTGGCCTGTCATTATACTTAACCATGCAGTGTAAGTCAGGTCAAAAACCACTGTTTAAGAAAGATTGTCAACACAAGAAGATATCTTTGATATTTGATATATAGATCTGTTCCTTTGTCACTGTTAATTCGCCAGTACTGGTCTGAGGTCTGTCTATTTGTCTCTGTTAATACTACAGTACTGGTCACAGGTCTGTTTTTCTGTAAATACTGTACCGCTAGGTGGTGTCAGGTCTATCAATTTCTGTCAGTAAATATCTCAGTATCGGTCTCAGGTTTGTCAATTTCCATCAACAAACAATACAATGGTGACCTCAGGTCAGTTAATTTATCAGTGTAAATACTGATATAGGGGTCTCTGATCCAGATTGCGTGATTCTGCAGCTCACAACAATGGCACATCCATTTTCCTATCCTTCTCATGTTCCACCATGCAGAGAAGGCTAGCACCACACTGGAAAGCACTGAGCTACCCACACCATGTGCCACATTATAAGGATCTGCATCACTCTTGAAAGTAATAAAATAAAGCTGTTTTAGTAATCCTATTTCTACCTCTGAGTCTGCATATGGAGGCAGTGTCTGATCTTTCGTGCAGATTAAAATGTCTTCACGAAAATGTCCCTATTTAAAAACGCATTTGCAAAATGTGATTTTCGAGCCCGTCACAGTGAGTGTGAAATGACTGTAAATCATACATACCACAATATCAGCATTTTAAATCAGATTCCCTGACAAAGCACATTCTCCATCTTTGCTATTTTTCCCACTGAGGTTTCCAAAGCAAAGTGCTATATTTTAATGACACCATCTGTATTTCATTTTTTTCAGCCACCAAGGAAACAACCTTGCCTTTTTGTTTACTTACCAAACCGCTCATTTTAATATGTGGTCTCCGGGCGTCTGAACTGAATTCTGCATGGCTGGCCGCTATTGTTAAATAAAATTGTCCTGTTTTACTACATTAAAGACCCAAGGGACCTCCCTGTTCGGCTCACTATCTGCACGGTTTCACGATTCCAGATCAGTTTCTGGCGGGCATGAAATCTCAGGTGTTGCTCAGTTTCTTTATGAGGAGCCAAGAAAGGTGCACCTATTAAAAAAGCACAAGGCTTGCAGAAAAGAGAACGCAGAGCAGCAGAGGTAAAATAAAACCCGGTTATGAGCTTTCTATCACCAGAGAACAGGCTGCTTTAATTAGCTAGCCTACACTTGCAACCAGCGATTCTTAGTTATGCTGTCTGTGCCATAAGGGCATTACTGACCTCTCTCAAAACGCTCAGGGCTATGGGACCTATGAGGTTAGCAGTGATGTGGGATCATTGGGGGGTAGGGGATAGTGGGGTGGTATAAAGTTCACAAAATTTAACCGTGCCAAATTCTCCATAGTGTGCCAACAATAAAAGTAATGATAAAGGTAATTTCTCCAGTGTTGGCATTATAGCAGTCTGCTATTTGGGCAACACTGTTTAGCAATTAGTCGCTACTTATATTGCAAACTGTACATGATGTAATAGACATCTTCCACAGTCAATCATACACTTATATCCAAAGTGTCGCTGTCCATTGAGATGAGAATGCCTGCCAATTTCAGGGCAAGCATTAAGGATATGTCATAAGGACATTAAACCCTTAATATACTGTGGAAATTTTGGCTATCAACATTCGTAAGTCTTACTGCAATAAATGCCAAGAACTACCACAATAATATCATAAACTCTCCATCATTCCCACATACATCTTAGGGTGCCTGAAAAGTGTGTTATACTCCACAGGTACCGCTGATAAGCCAGCCTCCAGCTCACTCTGTATTCTTCTGAAATACAGTCCCTGCTGTCTGGCATTTTTCTTCAGTGCTTCACTTCACAATTTACTGCTTCTTATCCTTCTTCTGTAATACTCAGACCATTTCTAAAGGCTCCAGACAGTGCAAGCCTTCCATGTGCAAGACGACCTCTTCTATGCTCATAGTTGCTGACAAGACAAAATCAAATTACATGCCAGCTCCACCATATCATATAATATCACAAATAACGTGGGATTTATTGTCATATGTGAGGCACATTCCTGCAGGATACATCTTGCCGTTGGAAAAGCCTTTTAATGTGTTAGAGGCCAGTCTGTCTGCACATGGCATTTACTTATCAATTAGTACATTCTGTTGACCTGGGGACAGCTGGTGGGATGGCTTTGATAGACAGGTCATTTGCAGGGAGTCTTAAACCAATGCCCCATGACTCCTGGATACAACTGATAACTCCTTACAGCTAATTAGCCTTTCAGGCACCCAAGGGTGACAATCTTTCTATATTTATCGTCCTTATGTTTACGGTTTTACAGATATGCTTATTTAAGTATAAAGGCATACTATGCCGGATTTTTAGCCTTGCTTTGTTCCTGTGTTTAAAATCAAAGATGTCTCCTCCTCTATTCTCAACTCTACCCAATCACCTCCATTTTTACATTTTATATACGTGTTTATATCGTTTTTTTAATATCTCAGTTTTGAGACAACTGTCATCATTGAGGAAAAGCAATTCCAAGTTTAACTTTTTTTGTATAAGCCCTGTCAGCTTCTAATTTTCACTTCACTGTACTTGTTCTACTTCATCACCACCACAGAACAAATGCCCTACTGAAATTTATTCCACCCCACAGACTCCCTAGCCACACCCTAGTCCCTCGACTTCCAATGTACTGAAACTGGTTTCCACCAAAAACCCTAATCCCTCTTGCCTGACAGAACCCTGGTCTCTGGCTCGTCTGTAGCCGATTTTAACTTACCTTTATGAGCTCATCCAGCTCAGCAGGGGTGACGCATGTGTGTGCGTGCAGGAAGACAGCCTTCTCTTGTGTAATGTTGTCCTTCCGTTTGCTCTCAAACGGCTGCTCCAGGGCCCGGAACACCAGGCCCCCGATGACCAGGTAGACCACCACCACCACGAAGACGGCCAGCACCGTTTTCCACTTCATGACGGTGTGGAGCGCGGAACTGGTGCTGTCCATGCTGGCCACCACCGTGGAGCGGGAAGACACGGAGAGCCTGGGGAGCGGGCAGTGGCCATTGGGCCTGGGTTCACAGCCCATGGGGTTCTGCATGGCGGCCACACTGGCCTGCACCAAGCTGGACTGGGCCACCCCAGGCTGAACCTTCTTTGGCGGAACCATGTTAATTTGAACCGCCACTGTAGAGAGGGAGGGAGACAACAGCAAGAACTTACTAATGGGCTGGACTGTACTGGTGGACGTGGCCTGTATTCACTCAACGTTTGTCCTTAATTTTGACTTTGAAGTAAATTCAAGCATAACATTTCTTTTTTTTTTATAAATACAAACTCAGTTTGGCTAAATAGTTTTAGTGATTTCTGAACTCACCAAACTGTAATTGTGAATAAAAACGGTAATGGTGGCTTTTAATTGTAAAAAGCCAGTGTTCAAAATGGTACCTTTCTGGATTAAACCTTCACAAGAGGAAACAGAAACAATGTGGAAATGATTTACGTAATGAGCTGTGCAAGGCAACGCTGAACTGAAGCACCACCAGAGACAGGAGAGGAAAGTTAATGCACTGAAGCTTAGAGGCTCAAGCCATAGAAATATCAGCATTGACAGGATGAAGTGAAGATGAAGCGATAATGCATGTCTGTCAAATTAATATGAGACAGTAGATCCTTTCTGGATCAGGCTAAAACACTAACAGTGCATTCTTGTAATGGCACACCATTTGTGCAAAACTGTAAGCAGAAGCCAAAGGACAAAAAAGAGATGGATCCCTGTAGGCAATGTAATGATGTGAACAATTACAGCTGTGTGCGGTAGCCTTGAAGCAGTGCCGCTATACATTTCCAACATGAATGTACAGCATTTTAGCATTTGGAGCTCCTGATTTGTCAGTTGAGAGACCCATCTTATATATCAGGTTTTCATTTCAGATCTAATACTATTGCGACTGAACCACGTGCACACTTCCAATTGTACTCAACCACATGTGAGTAACCACTTGACACATGGTACCACAGGAGAGCTGGCAGCAACAGTGGGCGAGGCATGTCACTTATGATAACTGGTAGCCTGTGAGCACACAGTAAACTATCCCATTAGGGACCATATGTACTCTGTAAGGGTTGAATAACACTGAACATTTTATAGCGCACCTGGCGCATAACTGGGAGGACCCTATGCAACAGTAGCCCTTGTCAAGATAAAAGAATCCCTACTTCTGGCAAGATTGATCCCATTGTGTACGACCACTGTGCTGTGTTGCATCACTTCTAACGCTTCACTGACTGAGAAACCCACACATACTCTCCATATGTCTCTTCTGAATACCCATACATAGAACATAGAGTACAGGCTATGATTATGTCATTTTTGCTTTATGTTTCCCAGTTTATAAAATATACATGCGTCTTTTAAACTATTCCTTAAAAATGCAAGGAAGCCTACAAACTGAAATGATGCAATCTATACCATTAATAATAATAATTATCAGACGTTTTTGATAATATTACCCCTTTAAGTTATCTTGTTTGAATAAATAAACAAAATCACAATAATGAAAAGTGTTTGCTGCAAGTCTGTAAGGGGTTTGCAGATGGACTGTGCCTGCAATGATGCATCCCATATGGTAAGGGTCACACAGAGAAGACAAATAATCCCTGACACAATAATGCTGTTTAACTTCACTCTGCTCCTCTGCAAAACAAAAATGCAACGCCAAAGGGAACTTGATAGCAGCATTCGCCAGGTTCATATGAAACCCAAAAAGTGATCATTTGTTGCCTCTGTTTTAGTTAGACGCCTGGGTGAGTATTTTTAGTTGATTGCCTGTCTTCATCGCCTGCTGCTGAGCACAGCAAGCCGATAGCTCCTGCCTTCTGGAACGCTCCCCTCATCAACTCTGACGCGTCTCACTCTGAATCACGTCCACCTTCACGTCCGTGACTCAAGGACAGCCGGGAATCCCTGCAGTCACCCACACGCTTACCGGAGCTACAGATCCGTATACGAGTAAACTGTATAAGGCATATCTGCATATGCATTGTGATTCAATTATTTATCTAATATAGTGCCCTTCAGAGCAATTGTAAATGCTTGAAAGAATATCCTGTAAGAAACACAAACAATACATTACAATGTATGTACAGGTTTGCTCATAAACCAAACCATTTCATGAACGGATTTGTACTGAAGGATTATTAATTAAAAGATCAATTCACAACTGTCACACTGTTAAGAATGTGCCTGGAAAATAATCCTTATCAGGTTGTCTGTTGTGCTGGATAAAATAATTCTACTAATTAAAAGCAGGATTATCTAACTCAAAATTCTAATATCCAGAATGCAATTCATTATTTAAAAATATGCAATGGTTTTGAATGATGACTGTGGTTTGTATTCAGTGTACCTATAAGACAAAAATTACTTATGTTTTACCAAATAAATAAATAAATAAATCATATTGATTTTTCACTTTAACAAAATTTGGTTTTGGTAGTGGGCACTGTTTTAATTTAAACTCATTTATCAAATTCCTAAATTGTCCTTACTGTCTGGTTAACAATAAGATAGATGCAGACCTAGGCTACTTACTCTTACAATTTACCCAAAGGCAACTATACAGTTAGGCAAGAAAGAACCTTTACCAATGACAGTAAAGGCCTATTCCACCAGGCATTTGATTTGCTCTGATGATCTAATGATATATTCAGTTTTGCTTTGACCACAAAAAAAGACATGCTAATTGATGCATACATACATTAAATAAGCTATCGTCCCTGAAACCATATCAACATGTAAGATACATCAGAGACACTTGGCTAAATCACCAAGTATTGCTAATATACTTTGTATTCTAGCTTTCATGTGATGGTGTGTTTGGAAGAGCTGCATGGCATGCACTACACATTGACTTCCAGTAGCTCTGCAGCTCATCAGAGTAGCACATCACCCCATACTTCATTATTCATCATTTCTTACAGCAGCGCAGAGACCTCCTAATGTGCCCAGCCAATGGGTATGTATACATGTATTGTGTATGTGTATAATAATAATAATAATAATAATAATAATAATAATAAATGCCAGCGCACTATTATTTCGTTTTCCGGTATGACCTCAGCCTACATTTGACCATGCCCACGACAGTATTAAGTAATTCCCCATGTTCTGATGGGCTGCCTGCAGGCATCTCCCAATCTGTCCCCTCCTTAATATTTCACATTTAGACTATAGCCTACAATACATCTGAGCAAGGCACCCACTGCCAAACTCGAATGTGCAAAAGGAAATATTCAGCAATGAGCTGAGAATAATCGAAAGTAATAAAGCTCCGAAAGGAACGGTAACTGATGAATCATGAGATACAGGACACATAGGCTACTTAAATTACTGTAGAAGTGCGCGCAGACTTTCATTCATTGATAGTCAGAATCAAATAATATTTTGAGACATTTTGTTTAGTATAAAATGTTTTTGATCGTCGTTTTCTAGCTGCCTATTACTGAAGTTTACATAAAGTAATATAAATAATAGAAAACACAGTAGCTATCATTAGTTTATATAAACATTATGTAAAGAAGGAAACAAACTTTTCATGAGGTCAAAATAATACTCTACTAACCTTGCTCTTGTTCCCAGTTCACTTGCTTTCGTGGGTTCTCTATTGGAAATTTCATCTCTTTTGTTCTCTTTCAATTAAAAGACAAAGAATAAAGAATATCTGTCCAACGTTGCATCAAAAACAGGTTAATATTTCTGTTCAGCCAGCGCCCTTGCTTTGAATCCACTCGTTTTCAACAGATACTGTACTACATAGGTGGAGAAACAATCGCAGAAACGCATCATCTTTATCTTCTTTTCTCTAGCAGTCATAGGGCGCGTGGTGCACGCCGGGGCAAATTGATCGTTTTGAGCTTTTCCCCTGCCGTGGTACCTTATAAGAACACCCAATTGGCTTCTCGCTGCAGCACATTTCACACGTCAGTTCGCCAGTAAACAAGGAAAGCGGACTCGATAATAAAAGAAAACAGAGATGATTAACTTCACGCCAGCTTCATCTATTGCTCAAAGGCAGCACTACGGTGAATCCATCTCAAAACAGCTGTTGGGAAGACTTCAATCGAGTCGTAGCACGACTGACTTGTCACTAAAGCTATAGTAGTCTCCACTCTGCTCAAGCCCTCTTGTCAAACCAAAAGCAAAATTTTGTAACAGATCTGTTACAAAATAAATGAGAGCCTCCGTCATAAGACCCATTAAATTATGGGCTACAATGTGCTCCCTAGTTTTCCATTATCTTCGTTTTCATATTACGACTTACTGGCTTTGATGTCGTCGTGTAGCCAACAAATAAGGCAGGAAACGCCTCCTCTACCGTCGTTGTTAGGTGGAGTTAGGCGCTGGAGACACGACCAAGAAGTGAGGCGAAGGCACGGGCACATGGTAACAGAGAGGGTCCCCGTGGCAATTAAAGTAATTTACCGTACCCGTTCTTTCTCCTGGAAACACACGCCATTACAGAATTTTAGCATGTAGGAGAAAGCATGAATAATTAATGAAGTAAAGGACCAGATTTCTGTCACACCAGGCATCTCTCACACGTTGCCAATATTCTATTGGCTGTGAGCACTAACCAAGAGGGTGTACACGTTTATTTAGGGTTTAAGGAAATAGTGATTAAATAAAACAATACTGTAAAAATGACATCATTTAACCGTACATAGGTTTATGCTGTCAATTGATAATGGAAACGGAAGCTATTTTTACCACAATATGGTGTGAACATCATGGTGAGTGCATAAAACCATATACTGATATTGTGTGTGTAATTGCTGCATGAATGTAGTATTGTCATTTGTTGTTGACAGAGTGCGCATCCTTTACCTACTCATGTTGCCCTTTATGTGTTCATACCCCTCCCTTCCCCTCCTCCCACATACACCTACTGCCTCCTGCATGTTCCCATCCCACCCACTCCCTCCAGACCCTGTCTATACTTCTTTTCCTGGACATGCATGTTTGGATTCTGGGAAACTAGTTTTGTGGCCCAAAACAAAAATAGAATACTATTTAGAGCCTTCCACTTGTGAAAACTCTGACCTGTCACAAATTTCCACTTCAGTGTCAATGTATGGACACATGGACCAGCCAGAGAATGTGATGTTGAAGATGTATGACCCCACTAACGTGATGAGATGCAAATATACAGTCAACAGATCTTAGGTAAACTAAAATAAACAGCTTAAAATGGCAGTTGACTCATTTAACAGATAATTTACATTTCATGTCAGAACCAAAAATCACATATTACTGTAGTATTACATTTTATTTAAATGTATTATATTTTATACAAATTTCATTTAAAAATCAAATGTTATCAAATGTATCAGGTTCACTGTTTATATTTTTATTTATTACAGAATTTAAATATTTGCCTTAACAGGGAAACAGCTTGTATAATTACACAAAGTAAATGATTGGAACTTTTGGAAATATTATGAAAAGGGGTGGAGTGACACCTAAACACAATTGCAATCTTACACAACACAAATGTGTTGTGTTTTTACTTTTTTTGTTGGTCTCTTTTCCCACTAAAAACAAGTTCTGTGCTATGTACATGATCCCATTTGTTCTCATTGTGGTTTAAGGCTTAAGTTTGAAATGTGAAGATTAATATGTTTATGTTGTGTATGTGTTATGAAGATTGTGTTTCCCCTTTTCCTTAAACCATTGAGACATCAGTGTATATTTCAAGGTGTCTTTGCAAATTTAAGATAAAAATGTGATATTTGTTCCAAATGATTGATATAGCCGCACAGATACAGGGTGTTCCCATTGTTTTTATATTTATTTTTTTGTCAATGACCAAGCCTTATTTCTTAGTATTTTCTTTTGAACACCTCCACTGTCTTTTCTGATGCTAGAAGCTGATCGGGAAAACTCCAACTGGGCTCACCAGGTGCCATGCCCAGCTAAATCACCAGTAAGTGACTAATTCTCAAGCCCTGAACTTGCCAGTGTGGACTACAGCCAAGAGTCCTGCAGGGTGAAGTGTAATTCGCCACACAGCAGGAGGGTAACCCCCACCCAAGGCCACATCTGGACGATCAGACATGTGCAGTCTGTCTCTCTGTCTGTCTGTGTCTGTCTGTTTGTGCAGATTATAGAATCTGTACTCGGCTGCTTACGTTTCAAAAGATGCATGTGCTTGACTGTGTCCTCTTAAATTAATGGAGGAATGGAAAAAGTTTTTTTTTTTTTTTTAATTGGGTGAAAAGGTAAAACCTAGGGATAGAAAGATGGTTAAAATGAATATATTAATTGATAACTGAAATTAGGATTTGAGTACACATAAATTCTGAGTGTCAGAAATGTGTGAGAGGAACCTTTAATTCACACAATTATCTAATATTTGTGTAGGAGAGTATCATAGTCTTGTATGTAAAAAATGATACTTCATGAAAATAATCAGGTTTCCTCTCTGAAAGTAATGGACTTCTTCTCTGTGAAGAGAGCACTATACACACAGGCTGCATTAAATTATAACAAATTATGGTGGGTGGTGTTGGGGGGGTTGCACATTGGAACAGGCTGAGCGAACAGGAGCTAAGGGGACTGGGTTTCGAGACTGGCACAAGCATGCATCTGTGGGAGTAATCTGAGCCCCACTCTCCACACAGCTATAAAATAAATCACAAATCACTTAGCTATATTTGGGTTTTTCTAGGTCAAAAGGTCCCCAAAACAAAACAGTAAGTACACCCATGAAGCAATATTTCTTTAACAGAATTGTTTTTCTCGCAAAAAGTGTGCTAATTATATTCTTTTTTCATTACAGCATGGGTGTTTCTTGCATATTTTTAAATTTAGTGATTGTTCTGCCATAAGGTACTTACTGTAACACTATGATCTCATCATTGGCTTCAAACCAATGATTGACTATTGTTGACTTGCACATACTTCACTTCGGTAGTCTTGACTTATGTATTGTGAGTGCTGATATACCATATAAATAAAAGGCTACAAGGTTGGGGATGTACAGTATCTAGCATGAGTAATCACCAGTATAACACATGAAAGCACTGCAGCAATTACCCTACAGGGTTTCATAAACCAAAGTGTTGGCATAATAAACTCAGAATCGATAAATTGTGCTGGCTGCCTAAAATCTGATTTAGTGTGTGTTTTCATTCTTATGGGAGAAGGTATTTAGTTATGCTAAATGCAGCAAACGGAGTTTATCTATCCAATTGAGTTTTGTACTAATCATTTAAAAACATAATTTTCATTATTATTATATAGTAGAATTTTAATAGATTTTTTAAAGTAGGGCAAAATATATGATCTGAAAACAGATCGCAAGGGTGCACAGTTTAATAATTGAAACAAGCAGTATCACAGGTCCAGTGGCTTTTTCGCTACACAACTACATGGTAGCTATTCATACAACACAGCACATCAGAGAAGCACTTACTGCAAAAAAAGCATTTAAATCCCTGCTACAGCTCAAGTTCGCTTGAATTTTAAAGACAGACGGAAACTAAATGGGCCAAAGTCATTATACTATTGCTTGTCTGCTTGCCATTTTGGACATCTTAATGGGAGATGTTTACTTGCCTCCACTGCTTACTGTTGCCATCCTCAAGTTAAAGAGAAATCAGCAGAACTTTTTGCATAAATTTAAAAGATCTAAGGGTAGTTTGAAAGGAAAGTTCTGCATTCATGGAAATTTAATATAATGGAATATATTTTTAAAAATATATGATGATAAATATTTTTACATTTTCAGTATTTTCCATTTCCGTAAGAGTCATGCCAGGTGATCAGTCATGTCACTTCTTTTTTATGTCAGTTCTTTAATGAATCTGGTTTGCCTGGCCATTTTGGAATGAATACAGTACCTGCTCAGCCTTCATTGGAACATATCACTAAAGATCACTAAAATCCACATGTATTCTAAATACCATCACCTATACTATATAGTGTATTGTCCAAGCATTCCATTTTATTGTTGAGATGGATGCATCCCCAAGAGACTCCTATTTTTACTGCATTTAATTATGAATGAAATTTGCTATGCCCCCTAAGAATGCTCATTAATATGTAATGACATGACGTCTTCAGGATGGGATAATTACCGCATGTGTTACTCCAAGAATTAAATATTCAAATACATTTCTTGGCAGATTTGTAGATGGGTTGGCGGATTTCTCTTCCTTGTATACTGTGTTTGTGTGTGTGCATGCGCGTGCGTGCGTATGTGTGTGTAATATGTGAATTAAATCAATTCAGTTAAGAAAATGTTACTGCTTGAAATGTAGAAGAATGATGGAACAAAATGACTATCTCTATGTTGTATACATCCTTTAAATGCAAGAAGATCCGTAAATATGATCTGAATTATTATTTTTTAGTCAGTCAACCTTTATTTTGAATAGTAGGCTACCCTTTACAAACATGATATTACATAATGCTTCACGGAGGATGTGGGCAAAACACATACATGCCAATGTGAGAGAAACTGCAGAATTATTCTCCAACCCCGTGAAACATAAAAGGCAATCATATTTAAATCCTGCAAATTTACTCTTATCCTATTTAAGAATGAATAAGGTGACTAATACCTCACAGTAACTGCAATTCATTTTTGATGATGATGTTCATGAAGGCTTTTAAAACAGTCTATCTGGGGACATGATCAGAAATATGGACAACAGTAGGCTACTTACTTCTTGCTTAAAGCTCTGGGGGCCACAAGAGAAATGAGTATGGTGGGCTGTACAATCAATGACTGTTACTGTGCACATTTCCAGGACCATGGAGCAGGACTAATGATCTAAAGTCCCAGAGCAGCAGAAAACAAATGTTGCATAGTGCAGAGGCTAAACAAACGAATGAATAAATAAATAAATAAATAAATAAAGACGACTGCTTTAAGCTATTGGTCCACTGTTGCCATTTATTGTAGGGCGTGCCAACCAGCAGTTACCACTGGGAATGTCAAGGAACGACCCTACAGAAAATCATCACCAAAGACAGACATTTTTTCTTCCCAATCAAATGTTTTTCAGACCCTTTTTTTGCATATAAACAAAACGGGTATTAACGGTAGGTAAAACAGTTTTACGGTTATTGGTTGCAGAGAGCCATGGATCCTCTTCTTTTCACAATAAGAGTTTCATCTTTCCCCACCAAATTCCCAGCATTTGCACTGGGGGAAGGATTCCCGGCGTGGTTTACGTTACGCAATGACGTACGCGTAGCAACCAGCATGGCGACGAGTAAAGCTTTTTACTGCAGTGTAATATAAGCGGATAGGCTTTTGCGATAGCAATTACGGTTTTTCCAAGCATTTTAAAAGTCAGGAGTAACTAGGCAGTGCAACGAAGTAAAAGTGTGTCAGTTTATAGCTATACGCCATAATGATTTACAGTTCAAACTAAATAAATACTAAAATGATTAGCTCCGTTTACGATTATCTTGCTCGCTGGCTAACATAGAAGAGCATGGGATATATGAAACTCATGGACGCAAGGAAAGGTAACTTAAGCGTTTGTCCGCGACATAGACCATCGCTGCAATGTCCTCAACTGTTATCCCTTTGCAAAGTTAGCTAGGTAGCTAATTAATTTAGACTTGTCCGATAACAGATTATCTAGCATTCTATAGCTAGCAGACAGACTGTGAGATTACGCTAGCTAGCTAATGATAGCCGTATAGACTAAATTAGCTCATTTGCTGAACTCCTATCGTCAGCTATCTTGACTGGCTATCTAGTCTTAATTATCGAGCTAATGTAACGCTAGTTAGCTACTTAGCCACATCATAATACTTCGATAGCCTAGCACTAATGCAATTGTGGGCTCCATTAAAGTTAATATTTGCCTTTGTTTATTTTAGCTATGGTTAACTATATTTGTTTGTTTATTTTAGTGAACGCGTCACCTGTCTCACGATACAGTCTGGCTGGGCCATTCAAGGGACATCTGAGCTTTAAAAGCAGCCGTAAGTAACTCGGCTCTAGCTCTTTACCTTGTTGTCATTTATTAAAGCTCTCTGTACTACCGGCTCGTAAATACAATCAGATACGCTGTCACAAGCAGAGATATGGGGGCGTTAAAATGTCATTTCCATAGATAATGTAAATATTTTTGGGGAAAAAAAGATTTTTTGGAAAAAAAGAGTAAATTGCACATTGTTTATGTGCTTCAGCTTACTGCCCCGGATCTTCAAGCAAGCTTACGAGCCAGTACATAATCGAAGATCATATGGTATCCCATTACAAAAAGGTGTTCTCAGCCAAAGGTAAGAAAATATTCAGTCTCAGTGGAGCCAGGAAATATGTCTGGGTAAGCATGTCGCTGCATGTGCTGAATTAAGTGTTTTATTAACTGTGTGTATACCCATACTACAGTTCTGTCAAATTGTGAAAAGTATTGACACTTTTGTAGAAATGTCCAGTAAAATGTAGTGGAATATCAATTGAAATCATAAAGGAGACTGTATATTGGCAGAAATCTCAAGCTCTGCTGATTTATGTAGTATATAGAGATACTAGTAAGCCATTTTGTCTATTGATGGTAATATATTTCATGTGTCATATTTTGTTAATTTTTCAGCTGCTGTGGACTCAACGGTGCCTAAAAGCTTGCTAAGCAGTGTGAAATGTATGTCAATCTCATTTAATATTCACAACAGATTTAAAACTGATTACTATTAATAGCATACCTTTCTCAGTTGTAATTCAGCCAGATATGTTTTTCCAGACTTGACTGAAATACAATCATTAATGTTTGTTTCTTGCCATTCATCTTGAGTGGTTTAATTAATGAAAGAGGAAACTAAATGACAGGAACATTTAGGGAAATCAGTGTTTGCTCCTTTCCCACGCCAACACATTGTATATTACATGTATATAACTTTTATGAATTGTAAAATATCTCAGTAGGTTTTAATTGTAATTGTACAATAATGTCATACGGTGCTTAAAATATTCTGTGATAGTAGCATGAGAATTTCAAGTGTGATGTTTATTATAATGTAAAATAGTTGCTGCGTGTTATTCCACAATACTATGTTATACCTGAAGCACATGGGCACTTGGTTTATTTATTTATATAGCACCTTTCAAGCAAAAAACACTAGGTGCATTTAATTAATAGGCTAAGACCCTTGTTATGGCCTACAGCTCTTTAGCTGTTTTTTATTGTTGTAGGTATATTTTAATTGATGTGTAATACAATACAGATAAGACTTTATGATAATTTGTTTACATCTAACAGACACTGACCAGCAGAGACGAGAGAGGTTAAAGAAGGATATTGATCGGAATGAGAGACGGTCTCATTCAGTCCAGTCACTGTCCCAGAAGAGCGTCAGGTCCGATACCAGACCCTCCTCAACTGAAGTCATCCAGGCAAGGGTTCACACCAGTTCTCAGGCTGCTCCACAGCAGCAAGTTTTCTTCTGTCATTTTAGATTGTGATTTGTAAAAACCTAGGTCTATTTTGCTTATTCAAACTATAATTGGCACATCCCCAGCACATTCCTTCTTTCCCATGTAGCTTTCAAATTAATAATGTATTTTCCCTTTTGTGATTCCACAGTACCCTACCTTAAAACATTGTATTTAAGTTTTGTAAATATTAAATTTCGAACAGCTGTAGTTAAAACACCACCTCAAATCTCAGTCACATACTTTTTGTTGTGTTGTAACATCTTAAATTCTCACCATTTAAAACAAAAAAGTACTTAACTGAAAATAACTGAAATGTAGGCTATTCAAATAGCGTATGAATGCCTAAAACACAGTTTCCTTTTCTTTCACTACAGAGTCATGCGTCTGTGCACAGAGGCCAGGACATTTATCCTTGTCTGGGAAGCCCCGTGACGTCCACCCCAAGGCTCAACTCCTCTTTCCGCACCAAACACAGCGCCTATCCCTCCCAGATGGACCAGCTGTGGAGCCCACCGCACCGGTACCGCTCTGCCTCCGAGCTCAGCTACAGGAGCCCCAACGCCCGCAGGCAGCTCTCCGCCCGCTCCTGCTTCACCTCCAGCAGCCACAACGGATACAAGCAGTCCTTCCAGGATCCGGTTCAGAAGACCTACAGCGGTGACCTTCTGCAGAAGCACTCTCATCATTTCACCGAAGATAAGCCCTTCACGCCCCGGACGCTGAAAACTGAGAGCAAGTCCTTTCTGTCTCAGTACCGCTTCTACACCCCTCCCCGGGGGAAACAGACAGACCCAAAGCTGACTCATCAGGACACATTCCATGGAAGGTGCGTTGGAAGAATGATTCATATTAACTCACTTGCAGTGGTCGCAAGGTTACTGATATGTACTTCCATAGAAACAAGCAGATTAGAATCCTTTCAAGTAATTAAATCTGATTATACAAATTTTCTTCAAGAATATTTGGCCTATATGTATAAAAATAAAAACATTATTGGAATTTGAAAGCACACACATTCTATTAGGCTGCAACATAATTTGCACAAAAAATCATATTTTTTTATTTCTATTTTTCATGTAGCACACACTTCATGGGAGGTTCACCAGAAGAGGAATGGGACCTACCCCAGGCAAGTTTGATTATGAAATAACTGATCAAAAAACCCTGTGTCCAAAATTTTAATCCACATTTGAAATGTACTTACCCTTATTACCTCCACTTGGGAGTCCCACTTTAATTGATGCAACACCAACAGAGGTAGGAAGGATCATAGGAAGCTCATTACCCATTTCAGTTGTTTGTTATTACCACGGAGACATCCTGGCAGTAAATTATGGCATAGTTTTGCTTCAGTGTAATTCCAGGTATACCTTAGGATTTAGGCCAGCTGGACACATGCTGGTTTGATAATTCATGTAATTATTTTTTGCTTTCTAAGCAGCTATCTGACAAAGCGAGGGAACTGTAAATATCATTGTCAGATGTGACTAGCAAGCTTACATGGCTAAAGTACAAATATGGAATCGCAAGTATTGTTGCTAGTTAGCTGACAAAGGTGGAGCTAATAATAGCATTAGATAATATGTCTAACTAGGTTTTTTTTTAAATTTATGAATAAAAGGCTCTGGGCTGCTGTAGACTAATTGTGTCACCTTATTGATGGATTGGGCTTGTACCAAAAATAGCTATGTCTGTTGACTCTCAGGGATTTTATCCCTCTGAAGTTTAAGTGAGGTTTGTGAGGGTAGAGCGAATACTGAACTGAGGCTCAGCCAATGGTCCGTACCAATCTATAAATGTTGTCTGGAGTTTTTTCCCTCCCCTAATTGGGCCATCTTAAGTGCAATCTAAATCTGTGCTTGAAGGGAAAAAAGACAAGAGGAGGTCCATATCATGTTCAGTGGAAAGAAGTTTAATGGCTTGGAAAGTGAAATATTTATCAGCTGTACTCCTTGAGGTCGGATTGGCTGAGATTGCAGAAAGATGATGGGATTGTTCTACGAAATGGATGAGAGATTGAACAGATGGGGCATTTAGTGTGGAGTGTAGCACTATTGGACATACAGGAGCTGTTTGAACAAAAAATACCTGTGAAATGTCGTACAGTGATGGACATCAAAAATAAGCTGGGCAGACAGAACTACAGATGAACTGCTGAGATGGGGTGGGATGGAGAACTGATTGGACAGTTTTCAAGATGAAAAATGACCATGGATCAGATGTCACATGAAGGAGAAATAGTGAAAGAAGTGACCAGATAAAGCGGTTTATGAAATGATGGTTTAAGAAATGACTGGGGTTCTTACAGAATGGTGGTTCTTTTTTAAGCTAAGAGGACCAATTTAATTTAAGTGCCTGCCGAGTGCCTGTCATTGCAGATTAGAAACGGGAGGTACTGAATTTGTTAGTGACAGAACTGTATTAAACAGGGCATTTGAAATCAACTGTGGTGAAAGAAAAAAAATTATACCACCACTGTCCCCCAAAGGAGGGGTAACTTTGTTGTGTCACAATATATATTCAGTTACAAAAGCACAGGTGCATTGATGTCCCCCGGTGTACTCCCCCCCCCCCCCCCCCCCCCCACTCGGGGGAAAAAAAAGAAAGAAAACTCTTATCCCAACCTCAGGTTTCCTTAAAGAATTAATTTTGAGTGATTTCTGTGCCCAGGAAATTAGTAATGAGCATGAATGGTCAGATGAGGAGTCTCACAGTTTGAACCATTCTGACGTCGGGCTTCAAGTCAGGGAACAGAAGACCAGAAGGAGGAGCAGTGATCTCCACTCTTCATCTTGGTACTATTTGGTTATATCAGTTGCAAATCAACATCCTGTCATGTACACTGAAGTTCCCATTTATTGTTACTTGATATGTACAATATTTACAATGAAAACATTATTACATGTAGTGATGAAGTGTTGATTATGAAGCAGATTATAATGTACATTTTGTAGCTTGAGAGTTCTATTACATTGCATTTAAAAAAAATATATATTTCTGTTTTACGTTTTATGATTAAACTAATATGTAAGATCCGTGTGATCCCGCCACCTATGTCTTTACCTGTCACCTCTCACCTGTGACCTTATACTGTAGGTCACCCAAAACCCAAGACAAAAACCGCACACTTCATCCTTGTAGCTAAACTCAAAACAATAATAACAAGACACACAAAATGGCTCCTACAACTTAATATTGGATTTTATCTTTTGAAGGGTTTCGCCAGATGGAATGAAGTCCCCTGTGATGAAGAAAGTGACTGCAGAGTGAGAATGCACCGTCTTTTCAATGCAGTGGCTAAATGAGTCCTGTATTCTTGCATAGCTACATGCAAATCATTTCTGTTATGCTGACCGATAGCATATCATTCAAAATCTTCAGAATAAGATTTGTATTACATTCTTGACTTTCTGAAATATGAATATTCTATAAATCAGTGTTTTTACTGTAGATTGATGTATATTGTGTTCTTTCACAATGGTCTGTAAAAGTAATGCCCCTCCCCCCCATTTTTTAAGGGAAGAAGAGCTGATGTACCTTGAATTTATCGCAGATGTGACCAATGACATCTTATCAAGGGGACTGTATTCTGACAGGTATCTGAACTTGCATCTAACTTGCATCTAGTTATTTTTGAGAGTGCTTTCCAACTGCTAACTTTCTGATGCTTGGTTATATACTTTTTATCTCGTCTTACCTGCATAAATGTTCTAATGGGTTTACAGATAGGTGGGTAGACGACAGCTTTTTTAAAGCTGTCTCTGAATTTAAATGATGAAGAATATAAGATAACCTTTCAACAGTTGCAGATACTAGCATAACCAGGAACTTGGCCAGCTGTCAGTTTGGTGATATTGTTGTATCCTGTTGATTTCCATTGCCGCAGGGTTTTGGAGCGTGTGTTTGCTCGTCAGATGGAGATGAATAAGCATCGACTAGATAAGGTAGGTACCGTTCCAAATTTAGCAATGCAGTACCTGTGCAGGCAAATTGCCGTTGTAATTAGATGATGCTGTCTTATTTAGTGTCTATTAAGGGATTGCATTCTGTTAGCAATCACATTTGGATTTAATTTTGTACCTTTGACTTATTATCCTTGAGTAATGGAAGTAGACATTAAGTAAGGATAGTCACCTATTACATTATTCGTGTGTTTGGTATGGTAGACAAACACAGTTCATAAACTTGCTGTCCTAAATTAAAAAAATATAGGTAAATTTTAATTATAATGTATATGTGTAACATACTGTGGACAGAAAATGCCTTTTTATTTTGCCTTTTCATTTTTTGTTTTACAGAATATACGCATATAAGAGCACATATATCCAGAACAATGTTTCGTTTGAATTTTTAAAAATGAGATTTAGAATGATGTTCGTTATTTGTGTACGATTTAAGGTACACTGAATCAAGGATTTTCACCTTATTTTTCAATAAAGGACAAAATGCGCCACCTTCTGGAAGTTCTTCGCAAAGACCTTGCAAGTCCTTCTGATTCTGTCACAAACTGCACAGAGCTTGGAGAAAAAGGAGGAAGTTACCTACCCCCCAGTTTCCTGTCAAGTCTGGGAAATGATTCCATCTCTGAAACCAAAGATAGTAGTGTCATTGCATGCACTGTGTTTCACAAGGACTGTGGAGAAGTGGTGAATTCAATTGACTCATCTCCCCCTCCTGTATCAGAGAACTGTGCTTGGAATAAAGATTTACCAGGACATAAAGGAGCAGAAGACTCTGAAGAGTCTAGTCCTTACTCAAACTGTGAACAGACACATCTGCCCGACTCTGAGAATAACGAAGAAAGTGTCCCAGACAATCTTGAACAATCAAAAGAGGTAGTGGACTTGGAAAGAAATTTGGCAGAGTCCTTATGCATGTCTGAAGATATCAAGGACAAGCATAAAGCTGACCTTACAGAACACTTTCTCAGCGATGAGGAGTTCTAATTCCTCTCATTTTAGGTCAGGCCACCATTTTGTGATATCCTTCATCTAATAAAATGGACAGTATTTGAAATGTGCTTTTTTTTTTTTTTTTTACCTCCAAGTCTGAAATGCCCTTTTTTTTATTTTTTTTTTTTACCTCCAAGTCTTACCAGATATTCCCTGTCAAAACTAAATGTGTTGAATAGCAGTAGGTTTGTGTTGTTTCACTCTTACGTGATGCCATGTTTTCTTGATCGGCCTAATCTTTCAGTGTGATGCATTTGGACCAATCAGATCACTGCATGTTTTATGGAAAGAGTAAGACACGCCCAAACTTCCCTTACTATGGAACCTGCACTCAACTGATTTGTGATCAGAGGAAAAGACACACCGTGTATTGACATTATAAGTTAATATATCTTAGTTAAATGGCCGTAGCTGTGAGGATAAATGGTTGAATAGCTGTTGTATAAACTGTTAAAAACTGTGTAGCAAGCATAGGGTGGTTTAATTCCTACTTGTCCTCCCAGTTTCCTCAGATGTGATCAGATTTTTAAATTTATTTTTCTACCCTCTACCCATATATGAAGTTCCTGTGAAAGTTACAGCTGTTACAACCGATGTGCATTCCCATGATTTAAAACAAAAAACGAAAAAAAAAAAAACATTCAATTTTAAGTTGCAGGTTTAGCTGTTTTCAGTATTTTTTAAAATAGATTTTCTCTAACATGCCGTTTCTTTATACTTTAAATATCTGATGTGGAACATGTCAGGTTATGTTCTTTTAATCCATGTGGCGAACGTTTAAAAGGACTTTGTTTTTCTTGTTTTTTTTTTTTGTTTTTCAAAATGATGGAAGACTTGGAGTTGAGTATTTCAGTTATGTACCTGTAGGTTTATGTTTTGCGTTTCACTTTGTGAGCTTTGTGATACAAGTAGTTTTTGAAGTTTCAAATTATTTTGTAATGACAACATATTCCAGGTGATTCTTGTAGGTAAACAGTAGTGAATACTGCCTAGAAGGTTTGAGACTAAGTTCTTGCAATGCTGGCTATATAATGGAGTAGACTGTCACAAAAATGAATGTGAGCTAATGACCAATGATCGGATCAATTTCAGCCTGGGGACTACCGGTGCTGGATATGTCATTTACTGTTTTGCTATGGTTTGCTGTATTTATACATATTATTTATATGTAGGCTAATTTTTAGCCATTGTAGTTCTGACTGTTTACACATAGTACTTGAAAATGTAATATTCTGGAAAGCATTTATTATTTATTTTATGACACTGCAAATACCTATAGTTTTCCTTCTATTTCAATGAAATAAATTGTTTATTCTGTAACCTTATTTGGTTGTCTGTCTGAAAGATTATACGGGTGATTGTTAGTTCTGATACATGTAACAATATGCGATGCACTTTTCTGAATTTTGAATCAATTGATGAAGATTAAGGAGATGAAAGAGGATGACACACGCGTTCGACCAGGAACAATAATGAATTGACAACAGCAGAAACAAAATAATGCTTTCAATAAATATTAGATCTTATATTCAGGACGATTCAGCAGATTATAAGTGTTTACCATTTGGCTGCTGAAGTTCTATGTGGCATATTATTATTATTATTATTATCATCATCAATAATAATAAACGTTTACGTTTCAGTAGAACTTTAAAAAATGTGCGTGTGTGTAAATATATATTTAATCGCGAGACTTCGTGCGGTCTAAAATTCTGCTCCCCTCTCGGCAGTGGATGAGACAGCTGTCTCATTCCTGGCATTTTCCCTGCCTGGCATTCCAGCTGTCTGATGTAATGGACTCAAACCCGGTGGTGTTTTGTGTATCACGCCGTAAGCAAAACATTATTTAAAAAAACCTCCAAAAGTATTCGTTCAAATGAAATGATCCGAGCTGGATATGCGCTTAAATTAAATTCCCATTGTTCTTTACACAGCGCACGATTCAGACTGCTTTGTTTTGAAAATACCGGTCTGCTGTTAGTGGACGAATATTTATTGAGACAGACAAGGGGAAAATAGATCCGCGGATGTATACGAAGGCTGGTCATTTGCCTGTCGACAGGAAGTGAAGCGTGTTTTTAGTGTGACCTGTGCGGATTACAGCATGCCTAGTCTACTGTAGAAAGATACATTGAAGTTGACTAGCGAAAATTAAAAATAGGTAGCTAATTCAAAATTTGTTTGTGGGGAATTGTGTGTTGTGGAGAATGCGTGTGGTTTACAAACAGGCAAATTTCTTTGGAGAGGATAATATCAACAGGTAGGTAGAATATAGTGAAAATGCACTTTTTGATGCTTCTGCAGCCAGCTCCGGAAAGACCGATGTTGTCGTCGGCTAGTTAAATTATGCCCCCAGTGTAATTCAACATTAAACTGTAAATTAATGGTGTGATATTGTTCGTGTTTGACTTAAGAGACGCGGACTTTGCTAGTTAGTATGGAAGTTTAAACAACTTGTTGCTCATAATTAGCTTGTTGTTAGCTAGCTAACCTGTCGAATTTAGTCGTGAAATTAGCCTGAATTCGCTTCGTCAACTTTGTTAAATTCGCAGTCGTAGGCTTTCTGGCTGTATTTTTTGGCTGGTTAGTGAGCTCAGCTCGTGCTACGTGCTCTTGCTAGTTAGCTAAATTATCACGAGTTAGAACGTTGTAAAATCGCAGCCAGTTATGTCGCGAGCTAGATAATATTAACTGGTTTCTGATTTTATTTTGTTCGATAGGTAACATTAGGGAGGTACCACTAGCTTGTCAGCAATGTATTATCTGGTCAGCTATCAACATTAGCTAGTGCTATATAACGTTAATCAGATACTACAGTTGGTAGAAAGTATCTACCGTTAGTTGCGATAACTGTACAGTGTGATTTGTTTGCAAGCAAGTTTCACTTTAGACTGTCTAGCTGATGATGGTTTAGCTACGTTATCTTCACAAACTAGACTACCTGAAGTTTGCTAGCTGTCTTTAAATCACTGTTTCTCATTGATTTTAAGTGGCTAGCTTTTTGCTAACGTTGTTTTTCTGCCATCCTTGAGACGTGATGACAGAAGGCAGATGGATAGCTGCGTTAGTTGGCTACTTGCGTGATAGGATTAAATTTGATAGCTGGCTAGATTGGCTAGTTAACTAGACTAGCTGATTTATTGCAGATTGCCCCAACGGCAAGCCAATGCCATGTTATTTATTTGGATATTGCTTTGGCGAACATTAACTAGCTAGCCAGATATCCTTAGTCAGCTAACGTTTGGGAAGCACAGTTGTCAATTTAGCTAGACTAGCTTAACTACTCTACTTAACATTATCAGAAAGTATTTAACGTTTTTAAAGACGACCAAGTGACGTATAAATTAATTATTGTTAGTACAAGATGCTGAAATTAGTAACGTTATATTTTGTCGGTTAACAAGTGAACGTTACTGTATAGCTAACACTTTTGACGCTGCTGAGCTTTAACGGCAAGATGGGAGCGTTGATCACCCGGCCATGTCACGTCCAGTTATTTGTTTAGCAAAAATGTTGAGATTCTACTCCGTCTCTGACTCAAAAATACTAACGCACTTTGCTAGCCATCTTTCCCACCTGCCACGGTCAAAGTTTGTGCCATTCTTTTTCTGGTCTTCGGCCCATGCGCACCGTACCTTAATTAGCCAACTTGCCTGTTTTTGTTATTATCTGAAAGCAATTTAGCAAGCCACTAATTTAATACTTCATATTTTAAACGAAATGTTATACCATTAGCTGGGTTTCAATATCAATCATTGTACTAGGACATATAAACACTTCATGAAAGCATTGATATAGCTTTTTAAGAAAAACAAGACCAGGTTAAAACCTAGTATATGGCTGGACCTAACACACGTGATCCGGCGACATAACTCGGCCGACCAGTGGTGTAACTTCATCAAGCACTCAGTCAGTCAGTCACAGACATTCGCGTTTCAGTAATCAGTAATTTCAGTAAGATCAGTAATCTAGGCAAGACTAGAGTTGTGAAGACGGCTCTTGTTGTCATTTGTCATTCATTTTTGGCGTTTGGCATAAATCCCCAAATTTACACACATCCAGTGGTGGAGGCCTGACACATGGTGGACATCCAAATTGTAAAATGTACTTTGAACCATGTTGCATGTTCAAACTCTTATCTTAATTCAATGTTCTCTTTAGGAACACATGCATCTGCTGTGTGGAATTCTGAATATCCAGTCACATGTTACTGGGTTAGGTTTTAGAAAACACGGGGACAGATATTTCTGGTCAACGGAGGGACGTCAGCAGACAGAGAGTGAACAATGCCCTTACCATTTGGATTGAAACTAAAGAGAACACGAAGGTACACGGTCTCCAGCAAAAGCTGCCTTGTTACGCGCATCCAGCTGCTCAACGGCGAATTTGTTGAGTTCACACTTTCTGTGGAGAGCGTCGGTCAGGAATGTCTGGAAGCTGTTGCTCAGAGACTAGAGCTACGAGAGGTATGTATTGGCCACTGAGGCACGCGATCCTTGCTTGCGCTTACCTATCGGTGAAACTGACTTCTTTGTGTACCTTCACATCCTTCTGCCACAGCAGCAGTCTGTATTACACAAGCCAGCATTGTCATTTGAGCAATTAAGTGTCACTGGTTTCAGCCACTGGCATACCGCATGCCCTTAGTCATGCGGTGACACTATGTGCCAGCTATGAACTCGAGGAACGGCCAGCGCAGTTGTGCAGGTCTGCATTGTGTTAAGCTCGTTGCAGTGATTCAGTTTTGTTGACCAGTGTATTTTCCACTCCATCAGAACAAGGTACCTTATTTTATCTTGCGATTGTGAGGAGACTGTATGGTTCGAAAATGACTTTGGTGTTTATTAAAGACTTAAATGCGATCTTTTTACTTTTTTTAGCTTCTTAACTGTAAATCATCATCCTAGAGGAGCCTACTGTTCACCCCTCAAGTAATGCCAGTGACTGAGAGTGTGTGTAGTTGTCCTTGTAATCCTGTATTCTTCATGTTACTCTAATTGGTGTTGAACTATAAATGAAGCTGTAAATCTGGCAGGGAGGCCTGAGGGTCTAGATAGTTGCGCTGCTAATACACCAGGAATAATAAGTCAGGGATTCAAAAACGATTCCTCTGCCATAAGCAAGCTGCATCTGTTACCGTGAAGTAATATTTTTGTTGGTAATCTGTATTATCAAACTAAATTTTTCCAAGAGGGGACAAAAATGAATACAATGTTAAATCTGCTTTATAAACAATTTATTCCAAAGTGGCAGTGGTAAAGTTGGACATAACAATTAGAGCCATACTCCAACAACAGTCTTTCAACAGTCTTTTGACTTTTTATTTAGAATTTACTAGTATTCTATTTGTCAAAAAGACTGTTTTGATAGCTTTGTGGTTATGTTATGCTGTTACTTGGCTCTTAAGGAAAGGTCCGTTGCATCACTGCAGTTGAATGTTAAATATAATGGGAAAATATGCAGACACAACCATCAGCAGTATAATTTAAAGGTAATTGTACGATATTTGGCTGCTGAAAGTCAGGATAGAACCTTGAAAGGGGAATATTTACTCCTCAGGACATCCCTTAAATGTCTCTTAAGAAGTTCTGCTGATTGACAGAGAAAGTGGAAAACGCCTGATAAGTAGCTATTTTAGAGGGAGGTGTGCTTCCATTGACCTGGTTTCACATGCTTCTATTCCCTGTTTTCATAAAGAAGCCACAGGTTGTCCCATTGCACTGACAAAGAAATTGTTACTGAAAATGAAATTGTTTGTCATCCAGGTGACATATTTCAGTCTCTGGTACTTCAACAAGCAAAACCAACAGAGATGGATTGACTTGGAAAAGCCGCTGAAAAAACAGCTGGACAAATATGGCTTGGAGCCCACGGTTTACTTCGGAGTAGTGTTTTATGTGCCAAGTGTGGGCCAGTTACAGCAGGAGATAACAAGGTGAGCTCCGCTTGGTTAAAATATTCTTGGTGAAACTAGTTTCTGTGTTGCCCTGAATGTTGGTACGTACAAAGAGGAGAATCAGTTCTGCATGGTCATCCCAGTCTCACCAAGCAGTGACAAACCTTTAGAAAATCTTCCTGTAAAATGTTACTACATGATTTAGTGATTTGTGTTGTTGAATTCCTCCCAGCATGTAGCCTATATAATCTTACATAATCTTACAGGTTTGCATCTTTCATCTGAGCAAAGTAACTACACTCACCTCCTTTTCCTCTTCCTCCTCCTGCAGATACCAGTATTACCTTCAGCTGAAGAAAGATATCTTGGAAGGCCGAATACCTTGCTCCATAGAGCAGGCCATACGGCTGGCTGCCTTAGCTGTGCAAGGTAGCGTGATCTGGGACAGTAAAACATTTCAGATGAGCACATTTTGTCTGGGGAGTGGAGATTGATCACCAGCTCAGAGGCAGCGACACGCCATGCTGCATGGTTATATGTTTCTCACTGCTCAGATGGCTTGTCAAAGTAAATTCTGTACTTTGGCCCTGCTGTATTGATCCCGAAGATGTTAACTGTGTACAAGCAGGTCTCTTTTAAATATGCTCCACCACAGTACGTCTTCTGAAGCCGCTTGTGCCACTTGTAGGAAGGATATATGCATAATGGAAGGAACCATTACTACATAGTGCATAATGGTACGGGTAGCATGTAGGTTTCATGTGTACTACAAGACGTGCTTTACAGAGCTGTAATGCTGGTGCGCAGTGGTATGGTCGTATGGTAACACGTGTGTATCCAGCATGCTACAGTACACACTTTACGGAGCTGTAACACTAGTGCCCGCGCTGAGCAAATTGAGATTCAAGCCATGACATTTCCAACCAGCCTTTGCTAAGGAAAAGAATCTCAAACACTGCTGGCAAAGATATATCTGGCAGCAAAAGTTACTGGCCTGGTGTTAACATAGCAGAGGAACTGAGATCACTCGCTATTGCAACCAGGTCCAAACTGCCGCTTGACGTGAATCACATGTCGGGGTAAAGAATGCCGCAGTTATAGTCAAGCTAAAATGGTGTTTTGTGCCATTCGCTTTGGGTGCATTATGTAAGGTTGCTTTCGGCTGTTTAGTCTGAAGATGTAGCCGCATCTATTTTTGCTCGTTGGCAGGATTGCCTATGCTGGTTTTAGTACACGGTTAGGTCAATAGTTGGAATGCCCAACATAGCTGTTAACATTTCCGATGGCAGTTTGAAATTGCTGTTAGCATTGCACCGCTGCAGTTTCAAACCGTGAATCGATTCCGTACAGTAGCAGTCTCACCATTGCTAAAATTAGCCTGTAGTGGTTGTCCAGAAAGTCTCTTGACATTCTAAGATTTCCGTTTCACTTTTAGTGAGTTGGTGTTCCTTAATTGTATAAGCACATGTAACCTTGGATGAATTGATTTGAGGAGGATTGCAAAATCAAGAAGTGTTTTATCCTCAGATTGTTGCATATATGCCACCTTGGCGCATTCTGAAACTGAAAGAGTGGAGTTTGAATGTAAGGCAAGATTTATTGATGTCTCTGTGGTTAATTTGGCTGTTTATCTCATTTCCTATTAATTGTCTGGCTAGACTCTTAAAGAGCGTAAACTCTATTGAAATGAGTAGAGTACACCCCCACTCCCTCACTTAGGTGATACACAATCTTTACAACCAGGCATAATTGTCTCATTAATTGGGCTTTGATAGCAGTGCCATAAAAATATTGATACTTTGTAAAACATTCTGTTGTTTAAAATTGGAATGCTTTTTAAATTGAAAATATTTACTCTGATGCTTTTTTTCTTCCCCAGCTGATTTTGGTGACTTCAATCGCTATGAATCCCAGGAATTTCTGCAAAAGTTTGTGTTGTTTCCTATTGTAAGTGTTTTACCTTTTGGCACTATATGGTTAAGGAAGCATAATTGGATTAAATAAAATTTGCCATGTTTTTACATTTTTGCAAATGCATGTGTCACGATGCCCATGCTGTCCTGTTTTTCATTGCTCTGAAGGGATGGATCCAAGATGAAAGAGTGCTGGAAGAAGCCACTCAGAAAGTGGCCTTGCTCTATCAGAAGTACAGGTAAGAACATAGAACATGGCAGACCCGCTGAAGTGTAGATTTACCGTCCGTGTTTTTCCACATGTGGGTGGAACCCTCTGATCTGGCTTTAAGCAGTAATTCATCTATTGGAACTAATGCAGTAAAGATGCTCACACGATGCCATCATCTGTTTCGGTTTATAGTTTTGAGGAGTCTTTTGATGAATTGTCAGCGGTGATTTATATAGAACAGATAAAAGCGGAATCGCTGAACCTGGCTCATAGCCTTTCAAGTGCTTACCGCCTGCACCGAGAGCCATTTATCACTGATCAGAACCTACGACTTCAATATGATGCGGGACTGAAAATATCTGCCAGCCTTGGCACAGACACGTCTGTAAATTGTTTATATTATTCTTGTCCAAACAAAGAACAAAGGAAAGTAGCTCACTATGTTTTAAAAAAAAAAAACTAATCGCTTTGTAGTAAGTTGAATCATTTTGGTGCAAGGTTGAACAGTATTGTGGATTGTGTAATAACAGAGCGCACTAAAATCTCAGTTCCCCTTTTTATCAGTATCGGGTGTGATATAGGACGATGACGTGTATGGTCCAGTGTGCGAGACAGGAACCCTGTGTTATGTTCTCATGCAGAGGCCTGCCAGCCCCAGAGGCTGAAATGCTGTACATGCAGGAGGTGGAGAAGATGGAAGGCTATGGCCAGGAGAGTTATCAAGCCAAGGTGAGAAGAGACCCAGTCAAACCACGCTAACAGCTTGACGCGGGTGGACTAGAGTTATTTCATTTTGTATTATTTTACTGTGCGTGGGGTTCACAAAAAGCAAACAAATAAAAACCAAAGGCATCATGTCCCATATTTTTTTTTTTTTAAAAAGCACTCAACCTGATTTTAATGTAAAGTTTAAAACTGTAGACTGAAAAAAAGTTAAACAATCATACCTGTGGTCAGAAATGGGAAATTTGAATGCCAGCATAAGCTAATGTGAACATCATATAATTTACAATTTAAGTTGGAGTTAAAGAGTTTATTTTTATAGTCTGTTTAACAAAATCACAAATGTGTTCCTTTTACTTGTACATTTTACTTTCTAGTAACTCAGAGTGTGTTATGTTCAATGTGTTTTGTCCGTTGCTGTTGCCAGAAGTCTTTAGGGTGGCAGTGCTTTGTATGGACACACTAGTAAAGCAGACCTACTGTATCAGTACTGAACAGACCTTTCCATTCCTCAGTAATTTGGTGTTCCTGCTTAACAGTCCCTTACAGGACTAGCTCAACTCCCCACTGTGGCATTTTCACACAGTTCACAAAGACTGTGCCCATAGTCATTTTTAAAATATGGTCTATGGAAAGCTATATCTCCACATAAAGCAGCTTGCTTGCTACGCACACACACTGAATATCTTGTGCTTTGGCAGTGGAGTTGTGTCATACTCGGCTTGTGTATGGCAGACCTTCTGCATGAATAGCTCTTTTGTTGACTGAAAACAGATCATTTTTACTTGTCTCACATATGCTCTTCATATGGCTAATTCACAAAGTCTGTTATATCCGATTGTCTTTGTCGGATATTTAAAGGCACAGTTCACTCAAAAATGGAATAAAGCTATGTTTCCATGGTGCTATCTATCCATCCAGATAGTTTTGCTGAGATTTTTGAAGTTTTCTAGATATCTGACACAACGGACCTCAGTGGGCAAAGTTTTTGTGGCAAAAAGTTTCATTCGAAAAACTCAACTGCAACATCTCTTTCCATATATAATGACATGGTTAAACACAAACATTGACAGCTGTTGTTGTTCATGGTTTCATTGAAAACTACTTTCTACTGAAATACGCCAACTGTGCATATCTGTACTCGGTCTCGACTAAAGCACACTAATTTTCTGGAGTGCAGTGTCAACATTGTTAATACAATGTTGAAACGATGTTTTAAAACAATGAGGTCTGTGGATGTTTGAGTAACTGTCATTATATTTGGAAAGAGAAGTTTCTGTTGATTTTTTCAAATGTTAATTTTTGGCACTTTGAGTGCCTCGAATGTTGGCCCTATTGAGGTTTGTGCTATATGGGTGAGCTGCAGGGGATACCCAGAAAACTCATCAAATCTCAGTGAAGCGATCTGGATGGGTAGATAGCACTCCAGATGAACTTTATTGATTTAAACGTTATTATGTGATGTCATCAAATTGCCTGATGTTTATTTTTTACGATGCCTAACTCATCTGTTGAATTATATTGTACAGTGCATAACTGAATTTGTTTTTAGGCATTTTTGGTATCATGCCACAAGGTCTCTCTAAAAGATTCTGAGGAAATATCGTATTCATTCATAATGTATTCATTTTATGTTTTTTAACGCCACAAATAGTTTTGCAATTTGGCTATCATCAGTAGCTTTTTTTCAGATACATTAGCACTTAGAATCAAGAAACATTAATGGTGGAGGCACTCAGTATTTGATACTTGCCATTTAAGCAGATTCAGTGAGAGCATCATGCTTTTAATGCCCCTGCCAATTTGACCTGCCATCTAAATAATCAGATCAGCTCAAATGGTACATGGGCCTAGCTAATGCAAAGCAGAAATACCTGGATTGCATTATGGACAGTAATGTTATTAGAGCTGCTAAAGAACAGTAAAGGCTTCCAGCGAGCTGATGTAACGAACAGGGGAAATGCAACAGCTGATGTGGCGTGTCGTGCTTTCTCTTCACTGCAACAGGACAGCCAAGGCACTGATGTGCTCATCGGGGCATGTCTGGATGGGATCTTTGTGAAGCACAAAAACGGCAGGCCTCCCGTTATATTTAGGTGAGAACGTAAGGAACGGGAGCTCAGAACGGAAAAGAAACAGCCCGGCAATACGATATGCTTCTAAATGCGTGGGTCTCCATAAAGATGGGGACGTGTTATTTGTTGCACAGTTTATTTTCGCGGTTAATTAAAACTTTGGCCCTACCTGCTTAAAGGTCTGTGTGATGTGCTGCCATTAAAGGCTCGCAGCCTCTGTCACTCATTTCATTCAGCTTCACCGTATGTCCTTATAAGCCACTACCGCTGTTATATTAGGATGTGTGAAGGACGTCCACATTCGCAGTGTTTATTAAAAGGCTTGCATGGAGGTTTTCATGTCATATTATGTATTTCTAGCCTGTCTGTAATTGCAGTGTCTAAAATTGTAACCACATTTACCATCTTTTTTCCCTGTTTTAATTGGCTGTGTAGGTGGAATGACATTAACAACATGACTCACAATAAGTCTTTCTTTGCTCTGGAGCTGGCGAACAAAGAAGACACCATTCAGTTCCAGACTGTAAGTCTCCCGACTGCCACACGACACACATACTTTCTCATCACTTATGTTTAAAAAATTATTTTAAACATAAATATATATTTTGGTTTATTTATTTGTTTTCTTGAAATGATGGCGTGCATATTCATGTGTTAACTTGTTTTTTTTAAATGGTGTCATTAGAAGTTGCAGATGGTAGTTCCTTGTTTTGAGCCTCCTAGGCTGGTACAGTTTGATTTTGTTTGTCAAGTGGGAGTGAGTAATCGCCAGCTACAGGAACAATAAAAAGTGATGGTGGCAAGCCCTTGAAGGTTCAGCACATCTTAGACAGATTAACATGGCCTGCTTGTTACAGCAGGACCTTGCGAATGGCTTTTCTCACTTTTGGGTGACATGGTAGCTACAGAAGAGGGGTGCGATACTTTCACCTACAAAACAAAAATGCTGTTTAGGAACTGAAAGAATGTTTCATTTTTCATTAAGATTTGATAATATTTTGATGTGTTAAACCAGAGAGTGTCATACAGGGTCATGTTATGCAGGTTTTGTTGGATGTGTCTGTGAGGCTGCTGATGGATTTCCCCCTGGTTGGATAGAATTCATAATGCGCTGGGATATGGCATCAACCTGAGTGATTGTGCTGAAAGGAAAAAGCCATTTGGAATTGAATGTAGTTGATAAAAAATAGATGAAAAGAAGAAAGATTGCCCATTGCCCGAACTAGGAGTTTTTATGTCTCAGATAAAAATATTTGTTGCCATTTTCCCTTTCACGGGTTTATGTGTGTCACTACATGGTTTTTGCTTTCGAGAAATAAAATGAATAGGCAAAATAAGAATAATAAGCAAAATGAGGAAGAATGTGTTAAATTAATTTTTGTGTTTAGCTACAACTCATTGATTGTAGTACAAGGCCTGGTGACTTACACATGAAAGTAAAGAGCCTATATTTTCACTATCAAACCAGAATGATAACGTGACTTGTGTGGTGTGAATGTAACAGCTGCGCCTGAAAGGCAACCAAATTGTGTCCATTTTAAATGTTTTTTTTTTTTTTTGCTTTTTCTTTTGTTCAGGAGGACATGGAAACATCCAAATACGTGTGCCGGATGTGCCTGGCCCGGCACAAGTTTTATAAGATAAACAAAAGCAGTCTGTAAGTGTCCCCGCGCCCCGTTTCGCGCCCGTGTCTTTCGCCCGCGTCGCCGCTGTTCCTCTCGGCTCTCCTCACTCCTGTCCCTTTCCTGTCTCCAGAGAGGAGAGCGAAGCCCCGCCTTCTGAGAGCTCCCAGAAGTCTATTCTCACTCTTTCCTTTCCTCGCTTTCCAATGCTTTCCCGTCCTTCTCTGCCTTCTATCAAGGGGTGAGCAAACACTCTCTTTCCATGGCCACCTAGCCTTGTGTTTCCATTCTTTCACTTTGTGGGTGTCACCAGTCCTGCTCACTGTACTGTACGTTCACTGAAATGTCCCTGTGCAGCCAGTGATCATTTTTTCTGAGGTAGAATATTTATAAAAAGCTTTTCTCAGTTTAGTCAAAGGTAAGTATGCAATAAAAATGGAGACTGAAGTTGACAGTTCCACCGTAAGCCATTGCATGTATGTAAATTGAACCTGGTACCTACAGACCTAGGAGTTTCCCTGATGGTGACATTAGCATGAAACTGAGTGTTTATTATTAAGAAGTTACATACATTACAGATAAGGCCTGTCTTTGCTAATGGTGATGGGAAAAGAACAATAATATTTTATTTCAATATATATATATATTTCAATTCATACTGGAATGAAAAAAGAATAAAATAAGCCTGACTGCACCTGGTCTTGAATTCTTGAACTAAAGGCTTGGTTCAGTTTTTTTTGTTTACTGGAAATAATAAAGTGCAGTGTGGTTACTCTTCTGGACAGATGTAGAATCAACCCAATATTTGTGTTCATAGATGCCAGCTCTTACCCAGAAATATGGACTCTACTGTCTTGTATTCTATTAATAATGATTTTAAATTGTGAAGTCACACAATTCAGTGGTAACCATGAAAGTAGTAAGAGTGTTTTTATATAGATCTGAATAGAGGCAGTTGATCTCAGGAGAGTTCTCTTTGGGGCTTCTGTCAGCCTAACTCCCAGTTATCTTTACCTACAGGAGATCCTGACTGTACAGTACAGAGAACAAGAGCCATTCATTTTCATTTCTAATGTTTTCTCTAGCCAAACTCAGGCTGCTGCCGTCAACCCTGTAAGACGAAGATCATCCACCAGGCTTTCTCTGGTAAACGCCCAGGAAATTGCCCATTTGTTCTTTAGAATTAAGCGCACAGATTGACAGACTTTAGAATTTCTGAAATTAGCGTGCAATAAAACAGAACAGCTAATTACTTGTCTGTTGATATATTTTTAGTCCTTACAGTGTTACTTAATTGTGCTCATTATGTTTGATGCAATCACTTTGTATTCATGTGACCCTGCAATAGCAGTAGCAAAGATGTTCTCTATACAACCCCCATTTTCCCCAATTTTCAAAGAGACCACAATAACAAGGTAATGTTCTATTTAAATATACAATTGAAATGTACTGTTGTGTAATATTGTGTTCTGTTTCCCCCTCCCCCCAGCCAAAACCTCAAGCGTACATGATGGGTCCCCCACAGATGCATTACAATGGCCATTACACTGAACCATACACATCATCCCAAGGTAGAGACACGTTTTAGATGTGGATTTTTAATAAGTGTGAAGAGGGTTTTAAACTCCCCCAATACAGAATCTCCATTCCTGAAGATGTCCTGCCATTGTTTGCTTTTATATTTACAGTAAATTTAGCCTGGAGAAGTAAGCACTGGCCCTTATCCACACCTCTCGTTTTTTTTGCTTACAGACAACCTTTACATGAACAATCAGAACGGCTACTACTACCACTCGCAGACCAGCCTGGACCGCTCGCCGCACGAGTACAACGGAAGGATCCGGAACGGCAGCGTGTACAGCGCCCAGAGCACCAGCTCGCTCAACAACCCGCAGCACTACCTGCAGCCGTCGCCCATGTCGTCCAACCCCAGCATCACGGGCAGCGACATCATGCGGGCCGACTACGTGCCCTCGCACCGCCACAGTGCGCTCATCCCGCCCTCGTACCGCGCCACGCCCGACTACGAGACGGTGATGCGGCAGAAGACCCGGGGCGGCCCGCCGGCCGAGCGGCAGAGCCACTCCATGCGCAACCTGAACATCGGCAGCTCGTACGCCTACAGCCGGCCCGACCCGCTGGTGTACAGCCAGCCCGAGATCCGCCAGCACGGCCAGCCGGGCCACTACCCCTTCCACCTCAACTACAGCTTCCACAGCCCCTCGCCCTACCCGTACCCGGGCGAGCGCCGGCCCGTGGTGGGCGCCGTCAGCGTGCCCGAGCTCACCAACGTGCAGCTGCAGGCGCAGGAGTACCCCGCGCCCAACATCATGCGGACCCAGGTGTACCGGCCGCCGCCGCCCTACCCGTACCCGCGGCCCGCCAACAGCACGCCGGACCTGTCGCGCCACCTGTACGTGAGCAGCAGCAACCCGGACCTGATCACGCGGCGCGTGCACCACTCGGTGCAGACCTTCCAGGAGGACAGCCTGCCCGTGGCGCACTCGCTGCAGGAGGTGAGCGAGCCGCTGGTCACCGCCCGCCACACGCGCATGCAGAAGCGCAACAGCATCGAGATCGCCGGCCTGGCCTACGGCCTGGAGGGCGTCAAGCTGAAGGAGAGGACGGCGTCGGCCTCGGCCGCCGAGGCCCCGCCCCCCCGCGCCGCCGCCGCCGCCCCGCGCTCGGGCTCCCAGCTGGACGTCTTCCTGGAGAGGACCAAGGCGGGCGAGGAGGCGGGCGGCAGCGGGGAGGACCTGCGCTACGGGCACAAGAAGTCGCTGTCGGACGCCACCATGCTGGTGCACAGCAGCGGCGAGGACGAGGAGCCGGAGGACGAGAGCGGGAGGCACACGCCGCGCTCCCAGGACGCCCCCGCCGAGGCCCTGCCCGCCTACCCCTACGGCCCCGCCCTGGACCCCGCCCTGGCCAGCGCCCTCACCTACCAGCCGCACCTGCTGCTCCGCGAGCAGGAGACGGACTGGGTGCTGGTGGACGGGCGGCCCCAGAGGAGGGAGGGGAACGCCATGGCGCCCTCCGTCTCCGAGAGCAACCTGAGCGGCCCCGTCCGGCCCAGGCCCAAGAGGGACCCCAACAAGAAGAGGCCCGTTTCAGACGGGCCCCCTGGCAAGAGGAACCCGCTGGAGGGCCTCCCTCCTACAGGGGTGAGTCACTGTGTTCATGTGCTCCGTAAGGTTCTGCTGCTATTCCAAATATTCGACAGCTACAAATGACATGTAAATACCTTCACTCAGAATGGAATGTTCAGAGTAAGCCAAGCGCAGGCATTCTAGTGGAAGATATGCTGTTTTCATATACACCTCTGTTGAGTAGCGCAACATACGGTGTAAAGGCCTAATTCTGAATTCTAAACTGAGCTAAATTCTGAGCTCTAGAATCACATGCGCAAACTGCGGTTCAACCAGAACACCGTGGCTTTTGTAAAGAGCTGTGAATGGAACAAAATATTTGCAGTGTATTCAGGATACTGATTGCAAAGGCCCACATTTGGAATTCTACAATATTCCAAATAGGCTGTGCTCGTAAACAGTTACTGGTGCGTTATTCTGGCTGTGAGGGTCCTCTGTGGTCTGGCTCACATGATCCGATCACATTGGGTTAGTTTTAACGCATTATACTGGGCTCTACCTCCGGGTGGTTTTCCCCCGAGCAGCAATACTCTCCTGTGGTAGAAAAATTGAGGTGAGCAGTGAAAATGTAGCAGAACAAGGAATGACGGAGGGTATACATTCAAAGACTGAATTATTATGCTTTCTTGGACGTTGAATTAATCTCCACAAATGCTTGAATTACCGGTTCGTCGTGGTTTTAGGACTCGTCATTCACGTATTCATACTTGGCTGTTTGTTTGCTCGGGATGCTGAAGTGCTGAGCCTTTCTTGGAGAGGTGAGCGGCTGGGCTGAGTAAGCCTGTGGCGTGCGGCTCATTGCAGTGAGTCACGCTCAGTGCGTCTGAGGAGACGGGGGAAGAGTGGCGGTGTGTTCGTCACCACGGACACACCCCTGTGTTAGCGTTCTCTGTGGATACCGGTTCGTCCGACCCGCCGTTTAACTTTCGTTCTTCGCTGACGACACGAGATTTCTGAGCAGATTGCTTTTAGTCAGCGCCACACAGCGGGAAACTTCTAGAAATTCTGAGAAGCCTCAGTACTCAGGAGTCCAGCGGGAACGCCGTGGGTGTCGAGGCGTCGCTGCGCTCGACGTGGCGTTGGGGCCGGCGCGATAAGCCCGCGGCGCGGCAGACGGTATCAGGCTGAGGGATCGGCGTCTCCGTTTCCGCGTGGCTGATCCTGGGGCCCGTGGGCGCGGGCGCTGGAATGCGGTCGGGCCACCCCGGCCCGACCGGGTGCATTCCAGGCGCTCTCCAGCGCCGCGCTCCTGACGCCGGCTCTCATCCTCCACCACGCCAGGGCATGAAGAAGGGAACGCGACCAGACTTCAAGAAGATGGGCCCGCTCAAGGTGGCGGCGCTCAACGGCCTGGCGCACTCCAGGATGCCCATGCACGACGAGGGCAAGGACGAGCCCGAGCAGGCCTCCAACGACGAGAGGGTGGGTGTGCCGCCGCCGCCGCTGCCGTTTCACAGGCTGCTGCGCTGGGCTAGGCGCTAGCAGCCTGGCGTGTGTTAGACGGTGTATGTCAGATTTGCTACTGTCGTTAGAACACTTTTCCGACTTGATCGTGCTTTACAGATTGTCCTCTTTCTTTGATAAATTATTGAACAATATTTGGAACTTGTTTACTTGAATGTAATTCGCTGTATTTGACTTTAACCAGTGTTTTATGTGATGACATGTAAGAAGTGAAAGTGCTACTTACAGCAGTTATTTAAAAAATTTGTGCATGATAGAGGTCTTTAAAGGGTAACTTTTGTCTTTTTCGACCCATTTTTATGAACTATTTCCACCATGCTGGTCGGTAACGATAGTCATTTTGTCACACCTTTGGTGGAATTGTGGTCACCTTGAGACCTGCTCCACACTGCTTTGCATTGCAGTCGAATGGAGCCACCAAACAATCCTGTAAATACTCATTGTATTTCCTGCCTCAAAATAACTACATAGCCTGAAGGGAACTTTCAATTAAGTCATTTTCCGTCAGTTCATAACCAGGGATTTGACAGACTTGACAGATTTGATTATCTGTTGACAGACTACTTTTTTTAGCGGAAGCATACATTGTTCTCAGTGAGAGCTACGGCAGACAGAGAAGCCTCCTCAGTATTGTTGTAGTACAGTAGCCATTCAGCCATATTTGACGTTGTGGTGTTAGCTATCGTATTGAACATGTACACCAACACGCCCCACTGTGTGCATGGTTACAGCCTGCAAGTAAGGAAGTGTTTCTATAGTGCAAAAAAATCATTAAAAATACTGTAATAATAAAGTTTTGAGTAATAAGTGTTCACAGTTATCTATTAGATGCATTTGTAAATGTTAAGCAAGCTTATATTTGGTGGAAAGCCACATTTAGAAGGCATTTCAAGGCTTGTTTGTGTAACTGAATTGCTACGCAGACCGGAGCAGTTCTCAGGGTGAGCTAAGCTCCACAAAGAACAATGTGACAAGATAACTATCAATACCGATCAACAGCGTGTAATTAGTTTGGAAAAATGGGCCCAAGTCCAAAAAAAAAGAAACCTTCTATTTATGTTCCTTTGTGTCTTTGGGAGAATAAGTTAACACAAAACTGTCCAACCGGAACACGACCGCTTTAAGTGGATATGCAGAGCGATCCGTTCACGCGCGGTCTGACCGTGTCTCAGTGTAAGGTCCTGGAGCAGCGGCTGGAGCAGGGCATGGTGTTCACCGAGTACGAGCAGGTGCCCAAGCGGCGGCCCGAAGGGGACTGGTCCACCGCCCTGCTCCCCGAGAGCGGCGAGAGGAACCGCTTCCAGGACGTCCTGCCCTACGACGACACGCGCGTGGAGCTGGTGCCCACCAAGGAGAACAACACGGGCTACATCAACGCCTCGCACATCAGGGTAGGCTGGAGCTCCCTGTGCTGAGGGGCGCTCCTGTCAGGAGACGGCTAAATGGGAAACGTGTGCGGTACTGGACATGCTGTGCGGTGTTAAGCGCAGCGCTTGTGTGTTCAGTACAGAGGGATGGGAAACCCACAGTGTTAGAGAATGGAGCATTCAGGCCACATTAAACGGTGTCCTTCTGCACTGGTTAATTAACAACTGGAGTGAGGATTCCTGGCTGTTGAGATAAGGAGTTCCTGACATTTTTGCTCTCCTCTGTGTAAATATTAAAGTAATATGTATTACCTGAGTTTTAGAGAGAACCTCACTTGGACTGTTTTAGCATTTTCATCTTCAGACTATAGGATAGGTGAAATTTAAAGGTTTTATTGCACACTGAAAAACTGACAGGAATCATTTTTTATGTATGTATTTTTCATTTTATTCAAGTCATTTATTTATTATTTTATTGATCTTAAATGTGACTCAGTTTTTAAAAGTTTAAAAGTACACAGAACTTGAATAAGTGCCGCTCAGTGTTTGCGGTTGGCCTTTTATGGTGTGTAAATAGCAGGGGGAAGCTGCTGTCCCTGTTCAGGACAGACTGCACAGTGTCCCTTCCTCCTGTTTTCCAGGTCACTGTGGGCGGGGAGGAGTGGAGCTACATCGCCTCCCAGGGGCCACTCAGCAACACCTGCCAGGACTTCTGGCAGATGGTGTGGGAACAGGGCGTGGCCATCATCGCCATGGTTACTGCTGAGGAGGTACGCACCGTTTCCTGTACACTCACTTCCGAGCTTGTGAGACAAAGTGCCCAGAAGGAGCCCCTTCCTGCCGCCTCTCTCACTGCCGTTACTCCACATGCCTGTTCACAATGGACACTGCGATAAGATGGCTGGTGTAGAACTACCAGAACTACTTGCTGAATGCTGGTTTTGATCATGCAAGCAGTGTGCTCAGAAACGGTCAGATGGTTACAGTTAAGTGCATGGTGAGCTGGTCAGTCACTCGGCTACATCCGTACTCTGTAGCACTGGTTCAGGTTTACTTTTGTAGCATCGCAATATTAGTGTTAGTATCTTTCAGGGATCAATCAAATACACGTAGTAGCAGAGGCTAGTGGATTACAGACTGTATTTCACTAGCCTATTACAGACACTCCAGGACCCACCTCATACACTCCCGTGACCCATTTTGGGTTTTCTGCCGTCTGTTTATATTGTATCTTGGAAAAGCCCAGCTGTTGTTTAAAGCCCTCTTGTCCTGTAGGAGGAAGGAGGGGATGATAGCCCTTGTGTGACTGCTCCTCTGTGTTAAACGCTCTTGCCCTGCAGGAGGGGGGGTAGATAGCCGTTGCCTCTGTGTAAAACGCTCTTGCCCTGCAGGAGGGGGGCAGGGAGAAGAGCTTCCGCTACTGGCCCCGCCTGGGCTCGCGGCACAACACGGTCACGTACGGCCGCTTCAAGATCACCACGCGCTTCCGCACGGACTCGGGCTGCTACGCCACCACGGGCCTGAAGATCAAGCACCTGCTGACGGGGCAGGAGCGCACCGTCTGGCACCTGCAGTACACCGACTGGCCCGACCACGGCTGCCCCGAGGACTTCAAGGGCTTCCTGGGTAAGAGCGCCCCGCCCAGAACTCCCCCGGCCTCCTCGTCCTGTGCTCTGATGAAGAGAGATGAACGCTGGTCACATGACCCAGTGTTACAATCACAGCAATGTGGGCTTTCTGTTAAAAGCAGTGAAGAGCCGTCTGTATAGTTCTTCTTAGAAAGGTGTATTGCTCTCAGAGTAATTGGGGAATGGAAATTAACACTGCCCTCTCTGACACTGTAATTAGGGGCTTCCTTCTGTGCAATTTCACACTCCGGAGGATTTGCTGTTTTAAAATGATTTCTGTTTAGAAGTTGTGTTTTTTGTCAGAATGGAAGTCACCGTTGCTGTAACTTTGCGTTGCAGCGTACCTGGAGGAGATCCAGTCCGTGAGGAGGCACACAAACAGCACCACAGACCCAAAGATCAACAACCTGCCGGTTCTGGTCCACTGCAGTGCAGGAGTGGGTCGCACCGGAGTGGTGATCCTGTCGGAAATCATGATCGCTTGTTTGGAACATAACGAGGTATTGGCGCGTCTGTCGTTACGATCTTGCGTACACGATGTTATAAAAGAGCCAGGAAGAGAGTCGCAAAGAAGCGCTGTCACACACATACCGTACATAATGTTTTCATTTCAGTCTGTGGCTGTTGTTTATTGTACAGTAGTTTTCACAGCAACATTGTGTGGTGGCAAGGAACCATGGACAGGCTCATTTTTAGCAGTGGATAAATAGTGTACGCTGATTAGCTGATATATGTAATCTCAACAATTGACTGTTGTCTGCTGTATCAAAAAAACAAAGATTGCCCACACACTGGTTTTAGCTTCCAATCGTGATTTATTTTCATACTGTAAACCTGGGAACTGTCTGTTGTAGCCTTTAATGCCTCTCTCTCTCTCTCTCTGTGGCAGATGCTGGACGTCCCGACGGCTCTGAACATGCTACGGCAGCAGCGCATGATGATGGTGCAGACCATTTCACAGTACACCTTCGTTTACAAAGTGCTCATTCAGTTCCTGAAGAACTCCAGACTCATATGAGCCTGTCATTTACGCGGGCACGTTTGGCCTGAGCTGAGGACCCGAGGCGTGTGTGTGTGTGTGTGTGTGTGTGAGACACAGTCAGCTGTGGTCCCTGCTTCCCCGCCTGCCACCAGATCACCTATCCTCTGCTTGTGTGACTCTGAGACAGTGGTGGGCAACGGTGGATCAGTGGTGCTGGTCTTTTTACAGCCAATAGCCCACTGAATCGTACTAAGTATTAGCGGAAGGAATAGACCTGGAAGGAGAATAAGGCCTAAATGAAGGAACTGCAGCGCGCTAGCTAGCGAACACATCACCAATGTGTTACCTCTCGACAGTGTTATATAGAAATTTTGCTGTGGGGTTTTACACTAAAAGCTTATTTTACAAATCCATGAAATATCCCAGCACTTTTTCTTTGGCTGTATATAGCAACGAATGTTTTTAAAGCCGCTCGTATACGATCAATGTGTAACACTATCGATCGCGGCACTGTTTTTATTACTGGTATTTTTGTAGATTTCTTTTTTTCAGTTTTAGCTACGAGGAAACGCGTGAGCAAAATTAGGTCATCGGGGAGAAGGAATGGAATGGAATGATGGTGAAGATAAATGTTCGAGTGAAGAAGGGTGTGGCAGTTTGTTTCAGAAGTATGCAGTGTGCACTGAATCTGAGAAATATAGGATAGTAACACTAAAAAAAGACTTTGGGTTTATGTTATCTACATCTTTATATATATTTTCAGTTTTCTGTTTAACAGGAAGAAATTCAATTATTCCTTTAAATTATGGGAAATTATTATTGGAGCAATACACTGATGTCTGAAGATATGAATAAAATGTCACTGTTATAGTTTTGGATCTGTTCTTAGATGACTGATTAAGGTCATTTATGATTAGACCCTATATTTATTAGGTCAGGACTAATGCCAATCTATATTCATGGTGCAGTGAAGGTGAAGTTATACCACCAGCAATTAAAAGTGACTCATGAAAAAAGGATTGTTATGAGGATTTAGTCACAGGTAAGCCTTTTTTATCTGGGATCCAATCTCCAATCAATCAAGATTTATTGCTATTTGTTAAATATGACCATTAACATTGAAAAATAAGATGTGTTTTTTTACTTAAAGAACCAAAAATAATGGACATCTTGAATATTAGAAAGGGGCTAAATTCAGAACTAAGTGATAACTTCCTAGGCTGGTTTTAAAGTCCTTCAGGACGAACTGACTGTTCACTGTGTAGTGAATTCAGCCCAAAATACCAAACAAAATGTAGCTTGTACAAACATAGTATTTTTGATAGCCTGCTTTCATCTTTAAAAAGACAGATGCTACAACTCGCATTAAGGGAATCCATGATCGAACTAACAGAGTCCACTTTTTTGTAATGGCTTTTATGGTATTAAATTACACAGAGACAGCAGGTCCATCTGTTGGTGTAGTAGGGGTAGGGATAACTCTGGAGTCCTTTCCATGTATTTGCCAAAGAACTGAGCTTTTAATCACACTTCTATTGCCATTGTTCAGGGATTCAGAAAATGTGTGCAATGGATTAATGGCAATATAAAATACACTTCCTTAGTGCTGCATATCAGTGTTTACCTTGGAATCAAGCTAACCTTTATCACGTCAGGTGAAATGTGTCATGTTTTTACCCAATATGGTATCACCGCTTGTGTTTCTCTGACGCCAAATGATTGGTCCAGCCTTTGTTTAGTCACGGCGATGTTTGTGCTCTGAAAGTGCAATGGGCTGATTGGGTTTGCATGCTTTGTACACACAGTGCAGGGTTTCTCTCACATATACCCTACATTCCATTGTTGTCTTATCGGTGCGTTGTTGGCAGTCCAGCAGCATAGCTCTACACTAAACACGAGATTAAACTATTTAGAGGTTTTCAAAAGGAGAAAATGTTTCCTTCCTCATTGGCATCACCAAAAACAGACTGCACAGATACTTTTGATTTACAACCGTGCATTAGTGGAAGCAAGTTTAAAGAAGCATCAAATGAGTTGGATCTGTTACGGAGTGCAAATACCTTGTAAATCAAAGCCATTTTCCAACAAAAGTGCTACAGTTTTATTGGTAGTCTTGTACAAATAATGTACTGAACACACTTCAACAGTGAACGGTATGGTATGTTTTTTTCATTTTCATGAAAGTGCCTTTTTTCTAGATTTGTTTTATGAAGGAAATCAGACAGAAGTACTTGTTGTGGATGACAATCCTTTTAAATGTTTTACGTGAGATTTTTTGTCTCTCTTTGATACCATATACACAGGGGTGCTCTAAGGTTTAAACTAACGTAATGAGATGCATTTAAATGACTCTTGTACATAAGTGCTTTTGGCAGCGTTAAGAGCACAGTTAGGGACAGTTTGTTGGGCACGTTTTTATAAGGTCCTGTACACGGCCATACCTGGCTCGAGTGCTCAGCGCTGGGCTTATTTGTGCTGAGTAGGGGCTCGTCGCAGGTTAACAGCAGTGAATGGCGTGTCTGAGTCTAATGACTCAATTCTGCATCTGTGACACCGTGTCCTGGACGGGACTGTCGTTCTCACTCCAGTGACACTTTTAGATCTCCTGCTGTACGGGGAGGGACACATCCTGCTGTTGAAAGATAGAAATACTACAGTCACAGTAACTTGTTCCCAAAGCTACTACAAAGGGTCAGCTTCATGACACGCTTCGCACGGCTACTATTTCTGCATGTTTCGTTCAAAACTACAGAGATCTGTTTAAAAGGCTATGGAGTCACTACTGTTTGGTTTCTGGTGAAGGATGAACAATGCTTTGAACCAAAACCCTGGTAGGCCCAGTGGTTTCAGTATGTAGGCTCTGACAAGCCTCACAGTACAGATGGCTCTGAATGTTAAAGTGGTGAAGGAGACCAGTTTACTCCTCAGAATGGACATATGAACAATGAAGGATAATGGCGTCTCCTAAAAGAAACTGAAATAATTTAAGGTATGTCCTGGGCAAACCATACAGATGGAAGGAATTCAAATTGTGGATAAAATGTACGCCATAAAAATGACTGAACTGGAAAAAGGCATAGTGACGATGAGAACTATGAAATAACAACATAATCTGGGTCAGAAAGAAGGAAAATGGGACAAGTCCTGGCAAAGCTGCTTTTGATTTTCATTTTACTTGCAGATGCTGGTTATATTGTTTCCAAGTCTTATAACGGTGGTTTATCTGAGCGGTGGGGGGGAACGGGGCCGGTGAACATACAAACTGGCCCCGCCTCCTCAGGTCTGCAGATCTGCTGTATATCCACTCTTACAGTGTTCTAATCTTATACTGTACAATTTGTAAAATCTCTCCAGCTTTAAAGCTTAATGAAAATATTTGTAAAGCAATGTACAAATTGTATCTAATAAGCAAAAATGTATTCCATTGTAAAAAAAAACTGTTTAGAGGAATCTTTTTCTGCCATGAATAAAATATTGGAAATTCAGTGGGTTTTTTGTGCATTTGATTTTGCAATTGGACAAGGAAAACAGTATGCTTATTATTTTACCTTTTATGCCCTCTGCTGGAGAAGAGTGGAATAGCCTTCTTGATGGCTTATTAATAACAGACTACCAAGAAGGGGGGGGGGTTTCATTTTGAATTTCTTGGTAAATTTGAATCCTCAACGCTTCAATTTAAATAGTCATGTACTGGCATATCAATGGTAACATGGGCAACAAAGAAATTAAAATCCATATAGCTGAGGTCATAAGTAAACTGCATTTTCCATTAAAAAAGAAATCTGCCCAAACCTTTGAAAAATATTTAAGTACCTGTTTTTATTTGAGACTGGTTAACTAATAGTTCTAAAAAAGAGCCATGTTTTTAAAAAAAACAATAATTAAAAATAGAATTCCACATCCTGTGAAATGTACTTTCATAACTGGACAAAGTAAGCATGCCATTATCTTAAAAAAAAAAAATGTGAAGCCTAAATGATCAAAATGTGTCAGGATGTTTGTCATTAGAGTAGTCCCAATTTATTCACTCTGTAACTTCACACAAAACTCATCTAAAAACTCAAAAACTTTAAATACTGAAAAAGGAATTCATGATTTGCAACTTTCATCATTAGTCTATGAACTACACACCAAAGGAAGCCCTAACTTCCTGCCCCTACAGAGGCAGCAATCTCAGTTGTCCTCTACTGAGACAAAGTGTAATACTCATTTCCGATTCCATGTTCAAAATGGAAAAAAAACTGCTTCAATAATAATCTCCCCCCTTCCCCTTATAATATCCACTTCCTCCCCCTCCATGATGGCCCCACCCACCTTTCCCCCCTCCCTGGTGGCCCCAGCCACCTTTTCCCCCTCCCTGGTGGCCCCACCCACCTTTCCCTCCTCCGTCGTTGCCCCATCCACCTTTCCCCCCTCCCTCTCGACCCCCCCAGCCACCCTTCCCACCACCCCCACCTCCTCGTCCACCCCACCCGCCGCCTCTCCCTCCTCCTTCCTGCCTCTTCTGCCATGGGGGCATCTCGGGGGGAGGGGCTTCGATTTCCGATGGGCGTCCACCTCGATCGGGCACCCTGCCCATTAGGATCTGTGAGAGGAGAGCATGCAGTTCAGACCTCCATTCAACATCAGTATGAGCCGTGCCCAGGACAGGAATCCAAGGTACCAGAGAAGTTAAGACACTGACTATGCTACTAATACACAATGTCTCGCGTCTACAGCAGGGTTTCCTACCTTGTTAATAGCACAGGTGGTCTTCTCCCGACTTGAGCCACTGCTCGTTTTCACAACATTGCAAATGTCCTCTCTGGCAGCAAGCAGGTGTTCAAGGCTTACTGATGTCTTAATTTTCAATGAATGTCTCTTTGGCTGATAGACTTTAGCCATACTGTCTATCTGGTCCTAACAACAACAGAAAAAGGCCATAACACACCACATCAAAATTATTGATATACAAGACACATACAGTGATTAATCACAGAGTGAGTGACAGACATTTATAGGCATTTAGCAGATGCTGTCTAGAGCGACAGACAACTTTTACATTGCATTTACATTGTACCCATTTAGACAGCTGGATATATACTGAAGCAATACAGGTTAAGTACCTTGCTCAATTTGGTACAACTCAGGACAACAGCTCTCTTCGTGTACATGTAACTATAGAGACGATACATATAGCTACACTACTATGTGTCGTCTCCACGGATACATGAAGAGAGCTGTTGTCCTGAGTGATGGACTTGACAGAGAGAAATGGAGAGTTCAAAGAGAAATAATTTTCCTGTGGACAATAGGGCTTACGCACCATAGTGGCCTAAACACAGCGCAAAACGGTTGTGATGAAAAGCAAAAAAAAAAAAAAAGTTAAAATGTCATAAAAAGGGAGACGCTGCAGAAATAAGGGAAAAAAAACAGCCACAGATGGAAAGCTTAAGTGGACCGTCTGATGCAAGTGGGCATAGGCAAACCACAGAACAATGTGGAACGAAGTCATAATTCACTCACCAACCACTGGTGCTCATCATAGTAGTGAGATACATGTAGTGAGATAACAATATGCCGTGAACCACGGGTGGTCTTCGGAGTAGTGAGATACATGTAGTGAGATAACAATATGCCGTGAACCACGGGTGGTCTTCGGAGTAGTGAGACACATATAGTGACATAGCAGCACATCACGTAGCCCATGCTACGCCGCACGCAGTGCCACGCACTGCACACGAATCTCACCCAGGAAGCCCTGTGATCCCCGGGGCTCGCCTACCTTGGCTCTCTCTGACCAGCTGAAGGACTGAACGGTGACGTCCAGGCGCTTGATTAGCATCCTCCTTCGGCACTCGTACTCGGAAGACAGAACCGTGTTGATCTTCTCCAGCTCCTCCTGTTAACTCACAAAAGCAGAACGCGCAGAAGATGGTGTGATGCACGAGAACTTTCGGAAGGTAAATCATTACACAAGTATAAACCATGAGATATGACAAAAAGGCTAATTTAGCCTAGTCCTCTACATGGCTCATATGCATGCTTAATGAAAAAAACATTTCAACTACACATTGTATATGCTCACCCACTGTTCGCCACCGATGGAGGACTTCAACACTGGCTTGCCTATGTGCTCCTTTGGAATTCTTTCAAGAATATTACTTATCTATAACAGTAAGACCAGATTGTACACCATTAGTAGCAGGCCAAAATTCATGCTTGTAAAGCAGTTGAACTTCTCTGTAACAATTGGCCATTAACACCTGTCACTGATTGTATCTTGTAATGTGCAATGTACTGAAATCTTGTCCAGCGAACAAGAACACACACAATTACTATAATGAGTGCCCCTCTGTTCTGTGGACACACCAATTCTCTGTTATTTTATGTATTATACTTCCTGCCTTGTTTCGTCTCAATCTTTATTCTGTTAGGCTTTACGTCCCCTATCTTGGCCAACTCTCAATTGCAAAAAAAATACAAAATCTTGGATACAATCATAGTAAAATGCAAGTTTATACACATTACTACCTAATGCTATGCAAAGTGGGCAGAAACTCACCTTGGTTTCAATGGTGGAAAATAACTGGGCTGGATCCAGACATTCTGATTCAGATAGACCGAGTACTCTGCAGATGAGCCTGAGATCTGGAGAGGCTGTGTTCTGTTCCACGCTGGTGCTCTCTTGAACTGACTTGGTCTGCATTACCTGTGCAGCCTGCAGCTCTGAACTTAAAAACACTGAAGAAATCAAAACACAAAGGCATGACTGAAACAACTGGAGTCTACAGCATGCAAGTCGCATATCATTAATGTAAATTAAGAACGAGTCATTTTCTGATATCAAAATTTACAGGGCAGTTATGAACATTAACTGATCTGTAAAAGATTTCAAGCATATCAGCATATAACTCACCAAACAATTTCTATTAACATATTCACTGCCTCCAGCAATTATAAACAATCTGAAACCTAGGTTTGTATTAAGAAAATTAAATTGTATTAAAATTTTACCTGAGTATAAGAAATATATTTATGTTTACAAATTATATGCCATATGTAAAAAAATTTTGAAGGGTATTCTGAATAGCTTTCATTATGTATGACATCTAGACTCACAGATCAGTTTTAGACAGTCATCTTTATTTTTTAGTCTCTGTTGCACATCCCCCGAGACTAGAGTTGTATATGGGCAGGACAGCTCTTTCAGCAACCCGCTAATCTCAAACTGAAGTCCATCAATGTCACCTGGGAAACGACAAAAAATAGTATTATAATACGACAACAATAATAATAATAAGAAGAAGAAGAATAATACATTTTCCGCGTGTGTTTCGGCGTGTGTGACACACTGACACCGAAATACAAGTTTAGAAAGAAATAGTACTGCATTACCTGGGTCGGCAGACAGATTTTCTTCTAAGCAGCACAGGCGTTTCAGTCGAGAAGTTAACCATACGCACAGATCTATATACTCGGGTGAAGACAAACCGCCTTCGGATGCTTTTGCAAGGACCTCTTCATTCAGCAAAGGCCCATTATACCTGTACACAGTGGAAGTCGTTTATTTGTAGCAAGGTATACTGAAAACAAAGTAGCTAACCAACAGTAGGGAAAAATCTAGCAACTAGAACTCACTGTGGACCATCATGTGCAAAGAACTAGCTAGCACACGGCTTTATTATTTTTGTTATGATAATCGTAATAAGTGTCCGTTAGCATTCTTGCTTACCCGAGCTGTTCCAAAATGTCCAGGATATCGTATTCCATTGTGGAAAATGAGCTGTGGAAACACAAGTCTACGTCGATCTCATGTTATAGATGAAGGTAAATGCCTTCCATTTTTATACAAGCTTCTGAGCTGCAGTAAGTGGCGTGTGTGTAACTGGAAATTGAGTCCTAAGTGGAGTCAGAATACTAACTGATAGTTCCAAGGCAAACCGCTTGCGAAACGTAATGCAGGTGATACGGGTTCGTTAAATCCGCAAAAAAATGATTCATTTAAATATCAAATTGATTCTTTGATCATTCATGGTGTTTGTGCTACTGTACAATCCAGTGGCTTTTTTCATATTCGCAGCGAGCAGTTTTGTCTATGCTATACACAAATTCAATAGGACTCTGCTATTTACTGCGAACGCGTATTTTAAGGCAACTGAATAGCCTTATCAAAGCCTGCTCTGAAAGTAAGTCTGCATAATAATAATAGTAATAATAATAATAATAATAATAATAAATAAAAGTCATACCACCTGCAGCCATACCACCGTGCACCCTGCTCCTGCCGAACGGCTGAAGCTAAGTAAGTGAGGTCTCCCATTCGTTGAAGTTGGTGGGCCAGTAGGTATTCCATCTGGTCAAATGATCCCCAGTGCCCCAGTGTAGCGATGGGGACACTTTGCTGTAGGACAGTGATTCTCAACCTTTTTGCCCCCCCCCCGTGTCCATGGAAATATTCCAGGACTTGAGGTAAGTCACTGTACAATTCTTGTGAAGTGTGAGAAAAGCATACATGTATAAAAAGTGCTGTAATGTCTACACAGTGAAACCAAAATGTTTAAAAATTCCCTTTAATAAAAGCTGAGAATCTGCACTTTAACCATTTGAATTGATTACAAATCTAAAATTGTGGAGTAGAGATATGAATTGTTTGATTACAAATCTAAAATGGAAGCCAAAAAGCCACATCTTTGTCCCAAGCGTTATTATCTCACTGTACATAATCAGTGTGCTCGTTCCAGTAGATGCTTTTTAAAGGCCCCACTCCTGTTCTTGAACTAGGAGAAAAAACAGCTTCCTACTTCATCCCATGCAGTCAAAACATCCTCAAACATGAAACAATTGTCCTGTTACACAACTTCAAAGCTCTTTTTCAGGACGTTATCACTGAAGTGCAACTTCTTTTACATAGTCAATGGGCTCTATTATTTGCAGTGTTGCTTGCATGTGTGTCAAATTATAAGTGTGTGTATCTTAACAATCTTGTTTTAAATGTACTACAAAGTTACTAGCTTGGCCAGGTCTCCTTCAGAAAAGAGACTTTCAATCTCAAAGGACTTTCTGGTTATATAAAGGCTAAATAAAAAAAGGGGTAAGCATTCCCAATACTCACATCATTTTTCATGGTAGCAGATTGTTATATGTCCTACCAAACACGTTTGATTGCTTGTTACATACCCAACAAGTAATTGTTGTCTTTAAACTTCAGTTCCAATTCAGACTATTTCAATGTTCTTGTCTTAAAGTCTGTGCGTTGGACATGGTCACAGTAAATGTTGTGCAGCAAAGTATCCTTGAACTGGTCCAGTGCAGATCATTCAGCTGGTTTTGGAGACAGTAGGGAATGCTCATCTGCTGCAGTTATTTGGTGCTATAGTCTCCCATACATTCCCCTTAAATTTTAGCCTTCCTACCTTAGGCTTACATTCGCTTACAGTACACTTTGAACTTAACTCTGAGAAAATGACTTAAGTATTTGGTTATTTTTGAATATCTACTAGACATACTCAGGAAAACAGATTAAAACTCACCATTTTATTATGATAATGTTATTTGATATGTCAAATTACAAGTGTATGATGTAACATAAAAACAGTTACAAACATATATATGCATATTTACATTATATACTTAAGAAAAGTAACAAGCTACATCTGTATATGTATAAAGAAAATACAACTACGACATGAGTTATTGAACTACAAATTGTACATCATATGCTTGGTATTTTTAAACAATAATAAAAATACCTAAAATGTATATAAACAAATATAACCAGAACAAGAGCTGTTAAGGTTTAAATGGAAACTATAATAGATGTGAGGCACTTTTTTGAGGTCATCAGGGTGTGAAGCAAATGGCACTAAGAAACCAATAGATGTACAGTATGAAAAACAGGCAGTGTTTACAGAAGAATTATTGGAGTACCATTTATACTGCAGTTTCAAACACAAATGTTTTTCACTATTTAGAACTAATCACATTAAAGTTACATCAAGCGCTGTAAGAATAAAAAGCCTACATATATCAGTGCATCGAAGCATCGGAGAATTTAAGTAACCACTCAGCTGCTGGGAAATGTAACTTTTTTACAATACATTGAATAAACATGTTTATATAGGCATTCCAAAGTTATGCACAGTTATCTAGATTAAAAAATAAAATACTAGCAGCAAAGTGGTTAAGAACTGAAGTCTTACATATGCTAGTTAACAGATACTGTAGGTTAAAAAAAAAATAAAGCAGACACATGTTGCGTATAAAATACAGTACATGACAAGGTGTTGCCCTGTGCTGGTTAATACAGAAACATGTTAGTTCAGTATTTTCCAAAATATATATACAAATTTTCCTATATTTTGCTTCTCAGCCAGCAAGTTTTAATCAGGTTCATCCAACCTTGGTTCAGCTTGCAATATGCAAAGCAATCAAATGACAAGATGGGTGGGGGAGGGGGTGGGGGAAGAGGACACGAAACGAAACGAAAAGGCGTGTGCACACAAAACTAAGACATTTGCTCCAGATCCTTGTTTTACACTGTATGAGAACTAGGTAATGTATTAACAGTCTTCTGTAACCTTTTCTTAACTCAATAGAATTAGTGATTGTTTCTAGCAGCTTTAGATATCAAACTTTTAAGATAAGTGGACTGTCACTAATGTACCGCATTAGCTGTCTCTATCCTTCTTTTTGCAATACAAAACTAGAAAGAAACTCTTTATTAAAAGCTCAATAGTCATTCCATCATGTACCCCCTCTACTTTTCAATGTGAAATAATACTCAAAGGTGACTTATATACATGATGCTGTCAAAGCTACAGTATATACTGACAGCAGTGATAAATACAGATCTATTTTTAAATTCAGAACGGGATTATTACCATTATTTAAATATAGTGTTACTTATTTACAAATGGTTTGAGTTTGGTACCTGGGCTAACATCTATATAACATATTAAAGTGTCATATCAGTGACTCAGTGTGGACAGAAGTCTAAGTATTTCTCAAGGTAAAATTGCATAGAAAGTAAAATAAAATAAAGACACTCATGCAGAGTGAGTTTTGGAAGTCATATTTTGGATGTTTTCTTATCCATGCTTCACACATACCCTGTGACAGGGCTAATTTCCTGCATAGACAGGAAGTGGGAGGGAATTTACCATGGCAAGGTATAGTTCTCTACGATACAGGACTTTTTAAACCTGATGGTTACAGGCCCAAATGATACGCTAAACGTTCAGTTAACGTGTGCTTGTGAGGCTAATATGCACCGGTTAAATTGACATTTAATTAACCCACTGCTAAACAAGGCTGGCGAATGTAAATTAGCATTCACATGTTAATTTAACATTACTATGAAATAGTACATGACAGCATATGTGTGTAGATACATGTGTATTTATAAATATACATATGCAAAAAACATGTACATACCAGTTTATATGCACATGTATACAGTTATATGTCTAAATATATTCATCTATTCACAAGGACCCCCAGACTGATCTAGGGAATCTATAGGGAGCTGTGAGAGGACACTCAAAAGGACTCAAAACAGTTTTGATTGGACAATAATTGTGGAATGTTTTAGCTTGTGACCCTAATATTATACAGCCGAGAGGACATAGCCATGCAAAACAAATTACTACTGTGTATTAATTTTCATTTGAATATATTAATTACTCGTATTCACTTCTGTATAACATAATATATATGCTCTAGAGTAAGTTATTTTGGACAGGGGCATCTGCAAAATAGCGAACACACACACACACACACACACACACACATACTGTATACACACTCACACAACCATATGGAGAGAGAGAGAGAGAGAGAGAGAGAGAGAGAGAGCACATAAATACGCACGTTAGCACATGTGCTGTGATTCATACAACACAATTATACACTAAAAAGGAGCAAACAAATGTATTTGGTGACTATGCTGGAACCAAAGTTTGGAAACCAGTGCTTTTAAAGTGGGATTTTCATTTCCATTACCTGGAGTATTTGAATGACCAACCAAAAGCAAAGAAATATTACAATGGGAGAGAGTGTCCAATTACTAACTTAAGTGCCTCATTGCATAGGGGTACCAAATACCCCAAAATGAATTTAAAAAACTTGCTGGTTGAGCAAAATGTCAGCTTTCAGTTTCCAGATAAGACTAGTCACAAAGAAAAATCATTTCCATGGGAAGTGGACTCAGAGGACTGCTATTATCACTAAAGTGGAATACCTGGAATTTTGCTGTCTTGGTCTCATGTTAGGTAAATCAATAAACTAATGTGGTAAACAAGAGTCCTTGTGTCGATTTTTCCCAAAAACGGGCGGAAAGCAACGTTTTACCTTCTTGCTTCTGCTTACAGAATGTATCCCTTTATCTTGGAATGCAACAACATGGTCCAAATCTCACGACCAAAAATAAAGGGAGGTTTAACGTTTAAATGTTCATTCGTGAATTTTGGATGGCAATTTCTAACGGTACCTTCAAAAATTATGCTGTTATTTTTATTTATTTTTTTCGCATTCAATGAAAAAAAGAAAAAAAAAACATACACATCCACCACAGAATTATACACCTCAGCACTGTTAAGCAACAATTATAATGCTCACTGTTAATTTACCATTAGAATCAATGAAGGTTACCTTTTAAGGGAAAAAAAAATATCTAGTGCACTTTTTTTCTAATAATTACACTGTCAGAAAACGCTCGAGTCAAGAAGGCCACGGTCACCCAACTGCAAATTCACAAAAGAAAAGCATGAACATATCCCTTTTAGCATACTCATACAGCACACTCTCTGTACGCATCTTTTTGTATTCGTATCGTTTTTTTAAAATCTGCTTCCTGTACAAAAGACAAAATTCCTTCACAAAGTTACGCACTGTGTGTACGAGAGTCCGGTACGGTGGCCTGGATGTTTCATTTTAAATGTGTTTTTTATTTAATTTTTTTGAAACTTTGCGTTGTTTTAGTATCTCTGTGCCGTCCCTCGACGCCTCTCCTTTCGCTAAGCTGCGCGGCGTGTCGCCGGCGAGGCGGGCGGGTAAAGCGCAGAGCCTGCGCCGCCGCCGCGCCCAGCTCTGCGCAAAAACAAGACGCGGCCGCCTGGGTGGGCGGCGGGTGAGGAAAAAGAGGAAGCCGTCGGCGCGGCGCCGGCCCGCCGCCCGCGTCTCAGCCGTTCGCCTTGTGCTTGCCGCCGCAGCAGCGGCAGGCCTCGCCGCAGTGGTGGCAGGCGCGCAGCGGCAGGTAGCAGCACATGCAGGGCGCGATGAAGGACAGCGCCACCAGCGCCAGCCAGCGCAGGCAGAACTGCTCGTCGCCGGTGTCGCAGGAGCACGGGTCCGAGAAGTCGCCCTCCGAGTCGGACATGCAGTGGTAGAGCATGCTCTCGGCGCACAGCATGCAGCTGACTTTGTAGATGCACTGCTTGATGGGGTCGGGCGCGTCCTGGCACTGGCCCCGCCGGTTGTCCTCGTGGTTGAACATCTCGCGGCAGTAGATGCAGCGGGAGCGCTCGCCGTCCTCCCGCCGCCGCCGCGACTTCTTGCCCTTGAGCAGCGGCGACGGCTGGGTCTTGATGGAGTCCTTGCCGGCGTGGCTCTCGGGGCCCTCGGGGTACAGGTACTCGCACTTCTTGGAGTCCAGCTTGGAGAAGGGGACCGTGAAGTCCACCTCCTCGCGCTCCGGGTCCTGCTTCCACATGACGGGGTGCCGGTAGTCCTCGTACCCTCGGATGAGGACGTCCTTGCGGGGGTTGATCCGCACGATCTCCTCCTCGTCCATGTGAAAGCTCACGTGGCGCGTCGACTTGAAGGACACCTGACGGACGAAAACGCGGAACGGGGAATGAGAAACGTTCACTCGCTGACACAAACTATGCTTTAAATCGGAAAAGAACACCAGCAACAAGCTTTTCTTTATCAGTGATTTATCTGCAAATGAATCACTTGGGCGCGTAACCGTGGTGATTTTTGAATCACGCACTTGTCTCTGTGAAACCACAAGCTTCCCTTTGTGCAGATAACTCTGCACGTGTTTGATAACGAACTTAAATCAGTCAGAAAGAGACGTATGTGGGAGGGGGAGGTTTCAGAACAGCAGCCATATTAATCACCACAGCTGCCAGAAGCCAATCATTAACATCAGTGAAAGATGTGCCTCTCCTCCTATTGGTGCTCCCTCAGCCAGAGTGTGGTCATTAATGTGGGAGAAAGCCATTGGCTAACAGGAGTGCAGGTGATTAAGCTACAAGGCCTCCAATTGCACCCTTTCCCATGTTGTCTATGAAAACTGGACATGTATGCTGTGCACATGCATGATGTCAGTTCTAACACACTTTCTCCAGTGTACCTGCATGGACATCCTTAAAGGCAAAATTTGAATTTAGGTTTTGTGGCATACTTATGATTTGATGAGCTCGAATCAAACCTCAGCCTCCCCTTCGCAGTCCTGACGTATGGACCCACGTATTAAAAAAAAACATATTGAAGACTGTATAATAGCTATATTCTGGGTGTCTGGAGTGGAAAAGACTGTTATTTCTTTATAATAGCGGGGGAAGAAACGCCAGACCAACCGAAGCAGAGATGACTGTTTACTGCGTATACCTGAGAAAGGCTACGCTAAATGAAAAGACGACCTTGCACCGATGTAAAGATGAAAACAGATATGCGAATGGTTCCGGATAAGTAGGAGGAGGGACAGTTCAGACGGGAGTACGCACTTGTGTGTTTGGGTGTGCTCTAAACACTACTGTCTGACACCTCTAATTTTTTTACTTCTGCTCAGAATTTTACGACACTTTCCTGGCGTCAGAACAGTTGGCTTTTTAAAGATGAAATCTGTGAGGATTTGTACGCTAACTTGCTGATGATGTGAAAGCTAGGCGCCAGCGTGAAAATAGGGAAGTGTAAAAGTTTGCTGGTCGGTATCTGCTTAGCTGGTTGCTAGGCCATCAACAGCCACTGGATCTGCCCTAGATTGACACAGAAGCAGCACGTGCACGCGAGACATATCTCCAGACCCTCCAGTAACCAAGACACCCAGCTAAATGATCAGCTATAAGAGAAGCATTTACATTGCTGATAATGTTTCCACCAATAAGGAAAGGAAAACCCGTTTTGAAAAATGCTCAGATTTCTCGATAATATGGTTGCTACGGTAGCTCGATTTACTGAAATTCACCATTCCTTACGTTTAATATCAGAAATCAAAATCTTTATCTAAACATCATTTCCCACACCACACCAGTGTCGTCGGTGCGCCTGATGAGTATGGCTCGTGTTGGGGCGCGGGAGTGCGGCGGGGGGGCTGACCTGGGGGGGCACGTAGCGGCGGTTGGCGGTGGGGAACTCGTCGAAGGGCTGGGCGCGCACGTAGCAGCCCCGGCAGGGCTCCGAGCTCACCACGCCGCTCGGCGGGGAGAAGGGCTCCTTCATGGCCGTGCAAATGGAGGGAGGCTCGGGGTTCACCTGCACAGGGGAAAGAAGGCGGGAAACGAACCGCTGTTACACAAGACACGGTTCCAGCTCAGCCGCCATTTTCTCTAGTGCCTGTGAGTGAAAGGTAGAAATGACACTGATATTTTTTTTTTTTACATTTCAATCACATTTTTAACCCTGGTATGACTGACTGTGCCACCATCATTAGCCCTGGTAATAAAGCTTGCAACCCACAGATTCTGTTCCTACTGTGATGAGGATTTTGAGGACTGAATGCATGCTCTCCCTGCACATCCATTACAATGCCAGGTTAGAGGCCATGATGTGGCGGCTTTTTTATCCACCAGGGGGCGACTGCGATCCATGTTTCATGAGCCTCTTAATGACTCACACGCCTTCTGTTCAGAACACTAGGTTCCTATCTCCAAACTGATTCCCAGAGGCATTTTTATTGGTGTAGGAACTACAAACATGGGCCTAACAAACACTGAAGCTCTACTCCACTAGTGTCACGTGCCAAAGCAGGAATTCAGTGTTTTAAGATATGAGCATTCCGGTCCCTTTTCATCAAATACTCATTGGCAAATATCTTGCTTTTAAATTATGCAAACTCTCAAAAACCTGCCAACAAACATTCCAGCAAACGCACATCAGGGTCACTCCATATGAAATCTGACCTATTTCTTCACACCAGGGTCATTCCATATGAAAACCAACCCATTTCTATCCATCTCAGTTTCTCATAAAATTTGGAATATATTTCTACTGTTAAAATAAGCCCAGCTAATGTTCTGCACTGGCACTGAATTTCTTTTTTTTTTGAGAGAGAGAGATTAAAATACACTAGTCATTTTTCAAAGGGTTAGAATAACACCTCTCCAAAATAGTTTTTAACAAAAACCGAGATTCTACTTTTTCTCAGCTCTTGCAACACGTGTTACAAAACCTTAATCAGGAAATTCATTTTTCAAAAATCCCATCTGTGTGCAGCCTACATGTTTTGTTGATACATCAATGCATATGAACAATCTAGAAGTCACTGTACGAAATACATATTTTCCCAGTACGGATCCTTTCAGTAAATCTGAGGGTTCTGCAGCCGTTTCACACAGGAAGCCAGGCTGTTCCGAGCCCGTCTCGGCGCTAGCGCTACGTGCGCTACATGTGCTGATTCAGACCGGACACAGGCGAAGGTGCCATGAAACGCACTAAATAAAGCGCTGTGAATCAGCCTCGCAGGGCCCCAGTCACGACCCAGGCCGCGGTGTCAGGAGTGGGCAGGCCCAGGCTCATCCGGCTGCACCGGAGAGGGGGGGGGGGGGTGGAGGCGCAGCACCCATCCACACGTGCCATTTAACCGCGAGCACACAGGCGGCAGCGCCCGCGTCACTCAGCATCACAAACGCTGACCAGCGAACGGCACGGAAACGCTCACAGAAATTACAGAGGCTCTAGTCTTTACTGCTAAAACTGTAGCACACGTTTATGCCACATGTACACAGGGCTCATGCAGATATGAACGTATGATTAAGCACATACACACCGTTCTAATCAGTCACTCACACACGCACACACAAACGCTCACGTACAAACTCACACATGCATACGCACGCACACACACAAACGCTTGCACAGTATTCTCACACACCCACACTCAAATGCTCTCACACACACACACAAATGCTCTCACTCTCTCTCACACACACACACACGCGCGCACACACACGCACTCGCCGCCCACGTCCGAGCTCCTCTACCCACAGTGTGTGGAGGCCACTGCTGGCGCTGGTTAGCCGGTGCCGTGTGTAAAGTAACCCACGCCAGTGTTTTAATGCACAACGGAAATCTGGTTAGCTCCCAGCTGCTGCTACAGTAATTACTGTCCTACGGTTGCTAAGAGATGCTTCCTTTGACTTTTTTTTCACCCTCTCTCTGTTTTTTCCTCTCTCCCCCCTCAGACTGCCGAAGCAGTCGCGAGTGCGCGAGCATCGAGGCTGAAACCAGCTCCAGCTGGCCCGACGCAGCCCAAACTTAAAAGCCAGATGACAGCTGTGGGGGGAAAATGGGAGCCAGACGAGCGCTCCCTCCACGCCGCTCGCTCGCTCGCTCGTTCGCTCGCTCTTCCACTCCGCGCCGTCTGAGATTACGGGGCCGTTCCGATCCCGCCCAGTGGCGTGAGGGGAGACGGACGCTCCGGCCGCGACCGGGCGATCCGGCCCCTAGCCCCCTTCCCCTTCCCCACGCCCAGCGCCCGGGGGCCGAGCTCTGTGCTGGAGCGGAGCTCAGCCAATGAGCAGCCTGCAAGCGCTCAGACCGCCTCACATCCCCGCTCATTAAGAAAAAACAGGCTGCAGGAATCCACTGAGGATGGAGACCTTTACACAGAGGAGTGATCCAGAGCTTTCCCCCCGGGGGGGTCTGACGCTATACCGAGCGCCGGTATTCTGGCGCGTTCGCCACGAAGCAGCGCTAGCGTTAGCGCCTTTAACCGACGAACGCGGAACGTGCCGGCGCACGTGTGCCCGCGGCACACGCGGCGGGTCCCGCTCGCAGGTAGAGCGCGTCGGAAGGGGCGCGCGGGGTGGAGAGGAGAGGAGAGGATTACCCTCCTGCCCGTTCAGCCATGCTAGAGAGCGGTCACAGGAGCACAAGAAAGAAGAGCTCTTCTGCTCAGTGCACAGATCTGCCCATTAGAAAAGCAGCTGTTGCCTGGGTCTCCAATAATTCTACAGTCGCGCTCATCCATCTGCCTCCTGTTGCTAGGGAGTGTTTTTTTTTTCCTCTTCGTGCACTTAAAAAGGGTTTCATTCCAAATGGGAAAAAGCAGCTCGCTTTTCAGTATTAATACAGACACTGCTTACAGCAGGATGTTTTCATTTCTCTTGTGGATTCTTTCTTTTTTTTTTTTTGTTGGACAAGACTTCCTTTCCTGTGCACAAACCCCCCTAGGGGGGTATTTACAAGCGAGCCTGCTCCAAAGCTCGGTTACAGCTAAAATGGCTGCAGTCACATAAGGAGAGATGACTACATTTCCCAGCAGCCCCATATCTTCCTGGCAATTCCATTCTCCCTAGATTTCAAGGGCTTCCCCAACCATATTCCCTGCGGTCAACCCATTACATTTCTCCTTTATGTAGATTTCTCTTTGATATCCATTCAGCTTGTTTAAACTAAGTGGTTTGAAAACTACGCAGGACAGTACATAAACCAAGGTCTGTCCAATAAAATCTTAAGTATATCTACTCCAAGGGCAGTGTGATGCTACGAGGTGGGGCCTAACAACAGATGTAGCCTAGGCAGCCACGTGTAGTCTTTCAGAGCAAGAGCCCTGTGACAAGAAAGGACATCTGCATTTAAGCACGTAAGCACCGGAATGGAGAAGTAGCACGCCCAGGAGAGAAACGTGTATGTGAATCTGCACAAGGCGAAGGTAGAGGCAGGGTCTGGGGTGGGGGCGGGGCTGCGGTGGGGTGAGGACAGGGGCGGGGCTAAGCGGGGCGTCTGGGGGATTAGGTGCAGCCTACAGGAAGACTGCGGTCTGCTGTCTGGAGGGATTGGAAGTGGGTGCTGAACCCCAGGGCAGGATGTGGTTGGCAGGGTACACAGCGACCGCCATGCCCTATCAGACACAAGCAACTGCAGGGCTGTGGGCCCAGCCTGGGACTCTACAGCCGGGGGGTGTGTCTTAACAGAGCAGGAGACGAGACTAAAACCAGGACTTCATCTGCAAATACCTGCATCCATATTTTCAACAATGTGCACTGTTTGCCAAATGAAACGGGTCAACAAAAAATTCCATGCTGATGATTTGTAAAAAATCGAATAAGTATACAAATAAAAACAACTCGTATCAACAGGAAATGTCAATTTAACAATGGTCTTGTGTCCAGACGAGGAAATGTAGCAAATGAAAACCGCCAATTTAGTTGATCAGATTTCATAATGTTTTAAAATAAGATCTGAGGGTGATTACTGGAAATGCAATGACTTTTCACCCTGCACGACCAAGCTTCTCTATCCTGAACAAATGTCAACATCTGAAAAAATATATTTACATAGTTAGCTCCATAATGTTTAGGACAAAGACTTTTTTCTTGATTTGGCTCTCCACAATCTCCACAAGATTTGCAATCAAGCAATTCACATGTGGGTAAAGTAAACACCCGCAGGTTTTATTAAAGGATACTGTTACATACGCTTCGGTTTCAACGTGGAAATAACAGCACTTTTTATAGAGCTCACTGTACACACACATGCGCACACACGTACGCGGACACACACACATGCGCACACACGCACACATAAGAAATGAGTAAAACTGAAACTAGAATGGTTCTACTTATTAAAAATAAATTTGATTCTTGTGCCTGAGAGCAAGGGCCTCTGCATGATATAAGACAGTTCAAATTCACATACATTTTCCTCTGAAAGTGCAAGCCATTCCCCGTGTATAACTATTTAGCCCATTGATTTTAAGACATCAGAAGTCAAAATCTAACTAACATCTGGGAATGGAATAGAAGCTTCTCCCACAAAATATGAACATTGAGCAGAACATATCTTGCATATGAAGGCTTTAACGTGAGAACAAAGGTGCCATTCATTTTTATAAGCTTTCCAGCACAACAGGTAGAGTAGCATTCAACTGCATTTTCATCACACAAGGGCCATTTTCTACCCAACAGATGATGGATAAAAACCCATTTTACTCCTAGCCTTTTTTTCCCCTGATTATGTGAAATGAATCATGTGACAGTGCCAGACCTCTGCCAACAGCACGGGCCTTCATGCACTCCTGATACACCTGCCCAACACAGCTCTTCTGCTCTGCGCTCCGATTGGCCAGGTGGTCATGACTCGCCAAAAACTAGCCAATCGACACAGGGCCTGAGCCAGGCCTGAGCCCGAGCGCCACGGCGACCGGGCGGATTTCCCGTTCTGTGCTCTGGACGCGGCGCGCGGGACACGCCTGTCGCCGCGGCGACGATGGCAGCGCGCAGGGCGGGAGCGCGAGAGGGGGCCGCGCGTCTGGATTACAGGAAGAAGGCGTTGTGTTTCGCCACACCCTGGGTCAATGCGCCCGCCGCTGAATGGGCCTACAGTGAGCAGCGCTCTGCACCTCCTCTCGTCACACAGCCTCCATTTCACTCACCTGCAATCCATCTTCAGCAACCTCAGGCTCGCTGTACGACGGACAGCCTTAAACGGAAAGAGAAGAGGAAAGAAAATCAAACACCTTTCCCGGTGTGCACATTAGCTTTGCACAGGACGCACGCATGTGCACGCGTGCACACACACACAAACACACACACACACACACTCACACTCACGGGCACACGCACACACACACACACACACAACGTGTGCTTCATCACACGCCACCTCTTCAAAAGGAAGCCTATCAACATGACTAATGGATTGCACAAGCACACATACATTAAAATGGCTGCCACAGAGGTGATTAATCAAAACACTTGAGCACAGGAGGCGGATCAGCTCCTGCTTCAGCCCCAGATAACTTTCATTCTGAAGGCTGATGAATTTGTGCTGCTTTTCCATTCGTCAAATGCTCCGCTTAAATATTTACCACACGGCTCTATTTTTATTACATACCAGATTTCTCCTGCCGTCAAATATCAACCTTTTCGCACATTTGTTTAAATCATTAACAAAATTCCCTCAAACCAAAAATCACAAATCCTCTTAGAACGTTCCCCATGTGTGTAATCCGATTGGTTCACACCCATCCCCGCACACAGCCTGCTCGTTCTGGCATTTATAGCCTGTGCCGGCCTGCCTCAAACAGGCAGGCAGGCAGGCAGGCAGCGCAGGCTGTGTGACTACGCGAATGCAAGGCCACGGTTCTGGTGGAACCATGTACCCAGTCGCCATGGCAACGCAGAACTGCAAAGTCGATGTATTGCGGTCCGGCGGCGGAGCGCCGCGGCGGAATACTGAGGGCCCGCGAGCGCGTCGCTACGTGACGCCGCGCCGCTCGAGAGCCCGGACGGACGGATGGACAGACGGACGCACAGGACCCGGAGCTCCGTAATGAATAAATCGCTAAACGGCTTGATGTGAGAGGAGCGCAAACGGCCCCGCCCGGCAGACTGATCCACGTCTGCGCTTCTCCCCCGGCGCTCGGCCAATAGCGGCATAATCATTACAGCGTACTGTCATTCACGACCCCGCCGCTCATTAGGACTAGCAAAACTTTACCCGCTATCAGGCCCCACGGTCCCTCTGGTCCAACGTGTTGAGGATATGGAGGCCGGGTGTTTTATGACAGCGAGTTGCTGAACAGGCTCCTTTTCAGTTAATTGCAGGCCTGTGACCTTTGGCATTTTACCGGAAATGTCATTGGTTAAAGGAACAAACCCAACCTAACCAGGCTTGTTCCGGCGCCGCCCAGCCCCACCCTTCCCCGCCCCTCCCATCTCACCCCTGCCCCTGGACCCGTGACCCGTGCGAGGCGGGGCGGCTCCCGCAGAAAGCCGACACCGCCTCCATCGGGCCGCCCGCGGAGACTGGAGGTAAACAAGAGGGCCGGGGGCGGGCCAACGATCGGGCGAAACGCCGGCGCTAATCGGCGCGCGGGATCAGCGGCGGGATCAGCGGCAGGTCAGCCGTTACCGCGATCAGACAACACAGGCGCGGGGAAGGCGGAAGTCTGACGGAGTTACCCGCAGCAGGACGCGCCATTCATGCGTGCTCCCTGGGAAACGCCGCCGCCGCGCGCTAAGCGACTGTACGTACTGGTTCCAGCCGTGCGGAGTCAGAGGAATTTTAATCTGGGGATGCAAATGCTAATTGCTGGCTCGGAGTCTCCATGCAAATGCGAGGGGGCAAATCTTCCTGGCTCGGCACGTAGGCGGACGCCTGCGTGATCTGATAAGCCGGACGGTTTCCGCTGGCGATCGCCACAAAAACGCCACGCTCAACAGCAGAACCGCCGCGCTGGCGGAAGGGGGAGGGGGTTAGGGACCGTACCTTGGCTGATGTCCTCGATGGCTCGGCGGATGCCGCGGTCGAAGGCCCTGGCGTCCGCAGGACTCTGGAACGTCAGGCCAAACTTCTTGTCGTTGATCCTCCAGTGGTGAAATATGGGGTTCACCTTGTTGTACACCAGATCCTTCTTTAGAACACACTCCAGCACAACCTGAGGGGGTGAAAGAGGACTGTCGTTAAGGCTAAAGCCATCGCCGTCGGCAACCGCTCCGTATCCCTCGGTTTTGGGGGGTGGGGGGGGGGTGGTCCCTCCTCGGCTAGGTTTGCATGTGCGCCAGGAGAAGGACGTCAGTCTCCCGCGTACGCCAGCGCGGTTTTTCCCACACGTCGCAGTGAGAGCGTGGGGGTTACCTCCAGTTCAAACGCGCCTTTCCCTAAGCCCCACCACGACAGGGGAGAGCAAGTCATTTCCATGTCTGTTAGATACATGCAAACTCAGTGCACTCTTCTCAACTCCATTCTGTGTGAACCTGTCGATCACCTTAACCTGTGCCGTCTGCATGCCACCTATCCCTCGCATGCTGGTACCAGTGTTACAGTGTTTCTGCCTGTGTGCTAAAGAAATATATTCATCACCGTATTGCAATTTTTTGAAGTTTCATCTCTTAAGATTTAAGTTGGATTTATTTGTATTATTCTGACAGAGCAGAATGTCTCTAGATCCTAGATCCCCTGGTAGACACAGAAATCTACCACAGGTTTTCACAAAACTTGGTGCAATTCAGTAATGGACATCTAAATATTTGAAATCATTGAAATGATATTAAACAATTTAATATTCTTTATAATATTGTGTATTATATTATGACATTCTTTTTGAATACATTTTATAAAAATATTTATTTTCTTGAATAAATATCTTGAGTTTCATTCAAAATACAACTTGACATGGCACCTAGTACATTCCTAAAATATTACCGCAATTTTCAAATAACATGACATGAATCCAGCATACCAACCAACAGTAATATACCCTGTGTACTACTGACTGAAAATAAATAATATTGGTCCTATTAATAGTTGAGTTATAGAGCTGGGAAGAGACCAATAAGTCTTCCAGATGGGACTTGTACTGGCAAAAATACATAAATTAAGCAAAATAAATAAATTTACACAAATTCAAAAAAAAAAAAAAAAATTCTATTTCAATATTGTTCTATTAAACAGAGGTAAAGTTGAGAAACTAAGCGTACACAAGTGCAGAGCAGTTTTCTGGAAGCCCATTATTAAATGGGCTCTTTGACTGAGCTCCAGAGCTGCCTCTCTGCAGATTAAATGAAATGAGAGATGAGCATTACGGGCTATGTGCCTCTGAGGGAAGTCTAGGGCTGCTAGCACCGCGTAGAAAAGGACTCGCTCAATCACAGCGCTTCAAACTCAAAGTCAGCGTTCAACGCAACTCGCCTGTTTGCGTCTCACCGCGGGAGTGACCTAAACACAGTGGGAGGGGGGGGGGGGGGCATTCTGCGGTGTAAACGGCCCCTGTCGGTGTTCAGTGCACAACTTACAGGCAAGCAGATGACCATAGATAGCGCCACGGTTATCGCTAGCTGTTTATAATTGTGCAACTGAATTAATAATAGAAACGGTGGGTTAGACGTTAAGACTGATGCGTGGAAGGAGGGGAGAAAAAGTCTCTGTTGCGGTGAACCTCTTGCCTTACGAAAGCAAAGACTGCGTATCTCTCACCAAAAACAGCCTGCAAATGGAACCTTATCCTGCGCGTGTACACATACCCAAACATTCTTCAGTCACAATAAAGAAAGCCTAACTTCCTGTTGAGCTCCCATACTTCCCTGGGGCAAAATGGGGGAGGGGGGATATAGCAGTGAGTCCTGTGTGTGTGTGTGTGTGTGTGTGTGTGTGTACGCTAGAGTGTGTGTGTAGGTGTGTGTGTATGCACGTGTGTGTGTGTGTCCATGCATGTGTGTGTGTGTGTACGCTAGAGTGTGTGTGTAGGTGTGTGTGTATGCGTGTGTGTGTGTGTGTGTCCATGCATGTGTGCGTGTGTGTGTGTGTGTCTGTCCATGCGTGCGTGCATGTGAGGCTGCTGCTTTTTTATACCTCTCAAAACAAACAGAAACTGGCCCACTCGCAATCACCCGGGCCCTACTCCAGATGCTGTTAACGACTGCTTGTCAAACATCAGATCAGCATTACCCGAAAAGACTGACCATAACAATTACAAAAGAGCGCGCGGATCGGGGGGTTCCATTTTGTATGTTTTCAAAAGACACTGCAGTTCTAATCTACGCTGTGTGCAATACTTATCTGAATAGGGCTCCACTATTGATCAGTCTGACACGGGAACAATCAAAGCTGGCCAACACGCTTGTCTTCTGCTTCTCAAATATTGTGGGGAAAAAATGCACACTTTGTTCAGCCAACTGCTAAATAGTGAATACAATAAACGTGTAGCTACCATGCAGTGAATTTAAGGAAACTTTTCATTGTGTTTGCAAACATGCTATCTAGAACAACAGTTGCACAGTAAAACAGGATAGGACTTCCAAGCTCCCTAGGTTTAGGTGTGCTAAACTTTCAAATAACTAAACACAACCAAACATCACTGTCAATCAAAAAGACGGGAAAACGAATATTCACAGCAGGCTGACGACATTCATTTTTCAAATCTGAAGCACAGCCATGACCATATATTTTTTTTAACGCGTATCACTTTAATTTCTGACAGCCAACAACCGGTCGCCGTTCCGGTGTGTGTTTACAGGAGCGAGCGCGCTTCGTGCGATAGGTGTGTGTGTGTGTGTGTGTGTGTGTGTGCGACCGCGCCGGTATGTGTGCGCGTTTTGGGTGTTCCTCCTGAGAGAGGCGCAAGGGTTAAGCCCCCGTGTTTACCCAGCCCGACAGGCGACGGGAGGAGGAGGCCGCTGGCCTGATTGTCGGAGCGAGACTGAGTGGAGCCGGAGCGGGTAAGGTGAGCGCGGGCCCGGGAGAGGAGGAAGTATCGCCGTTACGAGGAAGGACGACACTCAACACCGCATTCCGCACGGCGGCGAGAGCGGGCGGGCGGGAGGGAGCGGGAGGCAGCGAGCGAGAGGGACGATGATGAATGGAATTCCAATTGAATCCAAACAGAATCGGGGGTTTTGGGTTGCTCCCCGGCCCCCTTTGTGCCGCGCGGCCGTCCCGGCCTGTTCCAAACAGATCCGTTACCATGACGAGGCCGTCTCGCGGTGACAGGGCCGAGGGGAGGGCAGCTCAACACTGAGGGAGCGCGTACCGGTAGCGGCTCAACATTACACAGACACAGAATGTCCTTCTTTCTTCAGCAAAAGAAGAAAAAAAAAAACACTACTGGCACCAATAACTGAATAAAAAACCGTCATATATGATTTCCTTTAATACATTTATGCTGAAATCATTTGCACTGCGTAACAAAAAAAGGGAGTCTGAGACACGCACAGAGAAGTCAGATACAATAATTAAAAAGCCCACCGAAAGACAGTCATTCGGGGACAACGCACCGTTAGCAATTGCACGGCTCAGTAGTTAGCGTCATACAGACGGACAATTGAACAGGAAATGAATAGAACCGGGAAAAGAAGAGAAAAGGCTGTATGGAAAAAAAAAAGGTACAGATAAAGATGAAAAACCACTCCTAAGGTTTATTTTATCTGACAATTGGAAAAAAAAACGCTGCAGCCAATTAAAATTCAAGTTGGTATTAAAAAGAAAGGCGCATCTGTGGCTATATTGGGTAAGAGCTGACTCACCAGTACAGTTTGTACTGTACCACCGCGCGTATGGCTGGTGGCTCTGGGATACTGCAATCGCAGTCTCCCTCCCTCCCGGCCTTTATCACTACAGAGCCGAGAAAGTTACACGCGGCCTCGCTTCTCCAGGGTCCAGAAGTCGCCGATGACGGACGTGCCGGGGCATTCTAGCCAACCGTGGCACTCCAACCATGACCGGGGGCTGTCACATGACGGACACTTAAAGCCCACATTAGCACGGAAAAAGAGCTTTTAGATTTCTCCCCCCTCCCTCCCACCTCGTATCTCTGTGACTGTTCCTTAAAGGCACACTAAGCGATGCTCTGCCGAGGACACAGGCTAAAAGAGTCGAGCCCAGAGAAACCTCTCCAGTTCCACCCACCGATCCCCGCTCCGCGCCTGGGGGGTGAACTACCGTTTAAATGGGGCGCAGTTACTTTTCTTTCCAACTGTACAAAATCTTCTCGTAATGCAAGCAGGAAATCCAAGTGATTCTCCCTCCCATCAATCCATCGCAAGAACGTGGAATAGCCTGTGTTAACAAGAACTTCAATCTGAGGCATGCAGCCATCGTAGCATTTCAGGAGTTCGTGTTTCTCTTTCCATGAGCAGACCATATATAACTGACGTATCAAAAAAAATTAAAATAGGTGGTTAGTTTGGAGGGGATGTAGGTTAAATAACAACAAACCTTGAAATCACACTGTAGCCCACAGAATAGGCTACATCTGGCCCTATATACCAAGCACTATGCTTCTCATCCCTTGACCTCTACAGTGTAAAAATAATCTCTGTTGGCCTGAGACTGATGGCTAATTGTGACTGTGTTTAATGATCTACAGTATCACGCACAAGACTTGGGTTTTAGTCCACAATACTCTCTCCCTGCACTGCACTGGCCAACCGGCTATGGGAAGACAATAAACCACATTTTCACTTGTAATTATGAAATATTACTACATTAAATAACATTTTTAAAAATGTATATTATATTTAAAATGTCTACACTAGACTCACTCAAAATGTACATTTTAAATGCATTCTAGTCTAGCTGAAAAGTGTAATGTACAGCACAGAGAATGGAACAGAAACACCAACATAATTATATTTTCTACATTAATTTTCAATGACATCATCAGTCACTAAGGCCATTCAAACGACAGCGGTTTATTTTTAGATTTCGGTCTTTGCGATAAAATTAATCTGATTCAGACGCAGCGTGCGCCAACCCAGCCGTGTCGACCGTGCTTTAAAAACGCTATCTATCCGAGGAGGATGACAAGAGAGACGTTCAAGAAAGAGGAAGTAGGAACATGGACTCAATACGAAGATTCCGCATCCAGAAAAAAGTGGGGGGGAAAGAAAATAAAATGTACACCTCACAGAAAAAGTCCCCATATTGCTCAGTAAGGCATTTGTGTTTTAGAGTTGTTTGACTGGATTCCATCCCATCGCAATCCATGCCACTGCTTAAAAAGTGCCTGTGACTGTCTTACTTTTATCCATCTGCTCCACACCAACAAACCCACATACTTCTGTGAGAGCAAATGCACCCACATTCCCTGTGTGTGTGTGTGTGTGTGTGTGTGTGTGTGTGTGTGTGTATGTGCGTGCGTGTGTGAACATTCAGTCCTTCCCAGTGATGCCGTGATTCATCATGCAGTGCGGTACTATTCCGAGCCACCTGCACAACAGGAAGACCAAACAGACCCATGTTTTTTGGGAAGAGAAAAACAGGATGACAAACACCGATGAGCTCATCTGGCGACCCTTTTCCGCGCGGATGCGCGGGAGCCCGCGTGACGCTCGTGACAGGACGGGATTGTGGGATTTCGGCGGTCCGGTCCGCTTACCGATTTGTCTTTGAGCCGCTCCCCCTGGATGAGGAAGTCGGGGCACCCGCCGTCGTCCTGCCGGCTGACTTTGTAGACGGTGACGCAGCTGAGGCCTCCCCCGCCCAAGGGCAGCCATCCCCCGCTGGAGTCATCCCGAGTCATGACCACTGCTCTCACGCGCGCGTAACTGTCACTGTGGAGACGGGGAGAGAGAGCGACCGCGTTACTGCCACCACCCAGGACCCAGGACCACCACCACACATACACATACATTACTAATGTGGTGCCACTGCGGAGAGGGGGAGAGAGAGACCGCGTTACTGCCACCACCCAGGACCCAGGACCACCACCACACATACACTACATACACTATGACTGCGGTGCCACAGCAGGGAGTGGGAGAGAGACCGACCGCATTACTGCCACCACCCAGGACTACCACCACACATACACATACATTACTACTGCGGTACCACCGCAGAGAGGGGGGGGAGGACCGCGTCACGACCATGAACAAGGACCATAACCACACATACAAATACATTACATACATTACTACTGCGGTGCCACTGCAGAGGGAGATCAGCGCTAACGACAGGCCGCATCACCACCACAACCCAGGACCCAGGACCCAGGACCCAGGTCCAGCACTACTGACCGGCCACATCACCACACATACACATACATTACTACTGCGGTGCCATGGTCTATCAAAGAAAACAGACAATCTAACAGTCAATACATACAATCATTTTGCAAACTACATTCTCATGAGATTAACACTGGGCTCTGTTTGTCCACGAGAAGCCATCACTGGCCGTTTTACATAAAACATCTTTTCCCCTGATATTTTTAAGATGAAAGTCACAACTCAAGGTCACTGCAGGCAAGCAGAAGTTGGCTTGGTTGCCGTGCCACTTGGTTGTGAATGAACGCACTCTGGAGCAGTCTCATATGACTCTGTCCTTAACCCCTGAGCCAGAGAGAGGACGGGGGGCTACAGGATGAGATGGCACCATTTCAGCTTCAAAGTGAAGTCCGCTGTTGCACAAAGAGTACCTGCAGTTCTTATTTCATTCACTATCCAAAAATAAAAGCAAAAACAAATCAATCAACCGTGGCCCTAAGGTCACAAAACTGCACATAATACAGCGTATAAGGAGGCATCTTGTTTTGAGGAGAACATTTCATAGTTAATGTTAGCGTTCGCAAATCACAAGGCACCAAGTAACAATTTTGTAACAAGAACAGCTAGCCAGCCAACATTTTCTTCAGCACCTGCGAGGATAAGCCAACTCACAACATCATTTTGTTTCGAGCACTTAATAAACAATCTTCAGCTTGACTGTAAAGATCAATGAATGTTCACTCTTCATGGTGTGAAGGCTGCTCCTTCCCCTTTTTCACTGTGAGAATGGAAGTTACAGGAGCAGGAATATGCCACATCAACCAAAAGAATGCAGGACAGACTCACATCTACACGCCCATCTGCACTGCAACAATGGTTATTCATAAAGGTCATTTCAAATTTGCTTTCATTTAAAACAAACCGAAAACAAAAACAGATAGCTATAAAGAATCGCAGACCGATTGCATCAGCCTGGATGAAGAAGGACCCCACCCACCAACAGCGTTGCATAACAGCAAAGATTCATGTACACGGTCCGTGCCTTTAAACGCCCATTAATATCGCTGCTTTATTACCTCCTCAAAAATACCTGACGAGCACAAAATGGCAGACATCACACAGTAATGTCCAAAACTTTGACCTACAGGTAGTTAACTTCAGTCGCTCCCGATTATCGCCCGCAATCTAGCGAGGGCTTGATTAAAAATCGCATTCCGATCTGAAACCGGAAATTACAAAGGTCGAAGTTTGACGAAGGCAGCCCTTTATGGATCCTTCTAGTAACATATTAAGCAAAGAGGAAGATGGAGCAAAGGTGAGGGGGAAATGGATCGCAGAAAAAGGTCTCCCTCGATTTCCCCCCCCCCCCTTCCTCAGCCGGCTCAGTGCATTAACCCATTACCAAAGGAAAGGGTTCTCAAAAGCACCAATTCCCACAGCACTCCGCCGTGGCTTCTGAATGCCCCCTTTCCCATGGTCACTGCACCTAACTCAGCCCAGTACACAGTCTGCTTTGTTAAACACCTCTTAATAGAAGAAACACATGCTTTCATTTATCTTTAAAGCGCACACGTATTCCGTAACCCTTTTTACCAGGGCTGAGATACGGTACGCCCCCCCCCCCCCAGACCAAGCACTCCCCAGCACGGATGGGCATGCTATCGGGGTCACCTCCACATTATTTCATATGAATATTTGAGAGCGGTTGGCTGTAGCTAAAAGCCGGAGGTGGGTGCGCTCTTAAAGGTACAGAGCGCCTGAGCAGCCGACTGCCCTGCGTTTTACCGGTTCCTGTGAAGAGGAGGACCGAGAACACCACCGATGAGGAACATTTCTATGCAATGAGCGTTTCCTACATGATGGAAAAAACAAAAAAACTATAACATTCACCAGGTTACACTCTACTTCTGACAAACCACTGTAGAGAACGACTGTAGAGAACATAGTATGGCAAAACCCATACTTATCTGCTGTAAACAATTTCACAATGAACTAAATTCATCAAATTAATATAGTGATTAGAAATACATCATTAAAACAAATAATTAACTTTGCAAATATACCATACCATTTTATAACTGATGTGAAATTAAGGTAATATACAAGGAAACAGCAAAAACTAAATGATCTCTTCATAAGGCAAGGAAACACAGCAGCTTTCACCGTGTGGATTTGGAAAGCAAAAAACAGACAAGAAATAGGCCTACTTGTAATCCATCTCCACCTCTAATGACAGTTTTTACAATTTTCATTACTTACACATATCATCAAAGAAATCGAACTAAAAAATACCACATTTCAAAATATGCATCAACTTAAATAATACCCTTAGGTAATCTCCTTTATTTTTTGGGATTTCAGTCCCAATCAAAAAATAAGGTGACTAGAGGGCTCTGCTACAAACTGAATGAGCGAACATTATGCATTGTCACAACAACTGGCAAATGCTTTACAACCAATAAAGAAATCCAAAATCATTTACCTGAGCCTGCAGAGATAATGTCATAAACTAAAATAAACTCTCTATTTCATGAAATTCCCCATCAATGCAGAATGAGCTCCATGGTTAACTTTCCCACAGCCAATTCTCTGATGTTGCTGGAAGTGGCAATCGTGAAGCACGTTCGTATTTTAATTAGGACGTCGTGTGTGGGCTCCAGGACGGCTCATCCCGTTCAGGCTGTTCCAGCAGGTGGATGAGCTCGGTGGCCCGGTACGGCATTCAGACTGAGCCGGTACGGAACCGCCCATGGCTCCGGCCTTGGAGAGGGGCGCATCGTGCCTCGCCGCGCTCCGACGACCCCCTCTGCCCAATCGGACGGTGCGCAGGCTGCCTGTAACGAGCCACACCTGCGAGCCAAACTCCTCCTAGTGTCTGTGAGAGCGTGGCTGTAAGCCTGCAGCTTCTGGGCATTAGCCTGCGTTTCAGTGGAGCCAGTGCTCTCTACAGGTTACACTGATGAGCGGGAACACACACACTCAACCACCCCATACTGGGAGGAAAGGAAAATGGGTAAAATCTTTTAAATTCATCAAATTTATTTGAAACAATGAGCATGTGTCCACCGAGCATCTCCTGCCCGCCATCAATCAGAACTGTACAGTCAAACACTTCCCGTTACAACTCAAACATGCAGAGTCACACTGCATCACACGCAGTTATTTAAATGCAGTTCACCTTTAAAAATTATTTTCTTTTTTTTAAACGCAGTTATTATCCCAGCACCTTGTAGTCTAATGAGCAGCCTCACTCGTGTTCTGGGAAAATTTGTTTAGTCAAACAAAATGCATTGTATACATTAATACAAGGGGTTATGATATTTGTAAATTAAGCAGGCCATTTGAAAAGCAAACCTCTCTGTTCCGTACAAGGCTAATTTGAAGGCAAATCGGACGATGCCTACGCACTTAAAATGACAGGCTTGACAGCACTGTTTTGATACTTTTGTCTCCACCTCACGCTGGTGGCCCCCAGCATCATACAAAGAGGTGGTGAGTTCCACAGCCAGGAACTAAAGGATACTGCTAAGGGAGCACACGCCTTGCCTATCAGACAAGATTGCTACGCCGTCCTTCAGATTACAGGATTGCGCTCTCATAGACCCAGATGGGCATATCCCATTTCTAACAGAGAGGGGGGGAGGGGAGTTCTGCTGCCATGTTCAACCCCAGCAACCTCACCCTACCTGATGACAACTATTACCACAATATTTAAGATGACAAACACAACAGTACCATTAGACAGAGTATGAATTTTGTCCATGTTCATTGAGGACAGGGTGGTGTTTAGGCCACTCTTGAGTATGCAATGCAGTTCACCTTTGGTACAAGGATAACACAGATGCATGTGTGCAATGTCACATTGAGTCTGTAATGTACATCTTTTACTAGCTTGGAGCATATTTTTCAGTATTCTGCTAAAGATTAATCGGTTCCTTTATCAAAAGTAGGATGGTGTGACAATACATTATGCAGTATATTGTTTTTCAAGCAAGGTTATGCTTGAGAAAAGAAAAAAAAGATGTGAAACCACAGAACACTGCGTCAACCATTTTAAAACTGCAGAGGCCTCTGGTTTCGATGCTAGCATTTGGCATGTACCCTTTCGCATGGGAACAGGGTTGCGCTCTCTCACATCCTGTCCTAGAGAAGGAAGGCAGGTCCCACTTCCACATCCTCACCCCAAACCGCCCCACCCCCCCCCTACCCCCCACCCAGCCGACACCAAGGAACCGTGCGCGCGCGGGTCAGCAGTTAAAAAGACAGAGCTCTGTTATCAGGCCCTGTGGTGGGCAGTAAAGCTAGGCGCTAAGCGCTAAACGCTGGCTGTTCCCAGCAGGGACACGGCCTGAGGTATGGTAATGGTGAGCCCGCCTGCTCTCCCCTCTCCCCCCCCCCCGCAGACGGCGTCCGAAAGGAAGCGCCCGTCAGGCGGCGGCCCCGTGGCCCCGCGGCCCCCGCGCGGGGACAGAAGGCGGGCGTCGGCCTCGTTCAGCCGTGACCGAAGCGGGCTGACCAGGGCCTGACCCCGGCACAGCGGCCCCACCACGGCCGCTCTCCATTTACCCCGACCCGCGCCGCGCCGCAGCGTATAAATCACCGCGGAGCAGCGGAGCGGGGGCCCGGGGGCCCGGCTACAGCCCGCGCGCCGGCCTCACGCTCCATTTACAAGGGCCGAAAAATGAACTGCCTTCATGAACTTTCTACAGAGGTAAGTCAGAGGGGGGAAAAGGTTCCCCAACCATGGTTATTCCATCCCACTCTATCGTCTCTCTCTCCAAAGCGGTGTGGGAACCATGGACTAATCCACAGGCTCAACTTTCTTTTTCATGTTAAGTTTTCATGTTCATTAATATGTACAACTTTCTGTGGCTACTTGCACATTCTCTTTACATTACTTTATGTTTACTGCACACTCACACAACATTTTGCCACTGTATTAGTTAAATACCATGCTTTAAACTTACACATCATCTTGCTTAACATCTTGCAAAACCCATGTCCTGTTAGGATCCCATTGTCAAATTTTCTACTGTAACAGAATGCCCCCAGATTCAGTCCCAAGCAAGATTTCACAGTAAAACATTTGCTTGAAGCAAACATTCAGTATCAACTGGCCACTCATCAACATCTCAAAAAATACGCTTTTAACAAACAAAAAGAGAGAAATAAGTCAAGGGTCCAGAAAACACAAAAAAAACAATAAAGTTTATCATTTTAATTCCCTGCATTTATATAGCGCTTTTGGCTGGCGACTCAGAGCACTTTACAGTGATGAAGGGGAACCCACCACCAATGTGAGGCACCCAACTTATCATTTTTAATATTATATTTAACAATCAGACCACTTCATGCCAACCCTGTACCTCCACCAGCCCCACACACACATAAAACCCACAATCTCCACATATGCTCACACACAGAGAAAGAGAGAGAGAAAGTCCTGCTAAGCCCCTACAAGCCCAATAAACCCCCCCGTCCCCCCCACCCCCAGGGAGGACCATACGCAGGCAGAGAGATTGGGATCTGTGCCCCTTGCAGGAAGAGCACAGTCCACTGCACACACAATGAGGGCGGAAGCGTATCAGCTGGCTCGCAGCACACAGCGCAAATTCCAAATTATTCCAAGTTATTCCGCTGGATGACTGGCTTCATTTCCGAAAAATGGGGGGGGGGGGGGGGGGGGCTGCTTCCCAGGACCCAACACTCAAGCTCATCAAAAAAACTGACAGACGGATTTTGCGGTTTCAAACTTTTCAACGTGCAGTGTAACCACAGACAGCATTTAAAAAAACTAGCTATTAGAAGGAAACCATGTGTGACTAAGGACGACTAAAAGCACATAAATGAAATGAGTTATTTTTTTAAGCATTCATAGCTTCCTGTGCCCAAATTATTTCTATTCAAACCAAAACCATCAACTGTGTAAATATGGGTCTTAACTGCTACATTCAGCATGACGATGTGGTTTAGTGTAACAACAAGTCATGTTTGCAGATTCCATACGGATACGTCCAATCAAAAAGTACAGTATTCAAGCATAAAAAAACTACCAAACCACCAAACTAAATTCAAGTACTATTTAGTGGCATTAAACAAAAATATTTCCCCCCTCCCCACCCACCCCCGCTTCTGGAAGCCAGGCAGTTCCATAAATGGAGCAAATGGCGGTCACTAACGCATCAACCGTATTATTCATTCCCACGGCACCATCGCGGCATCGCCAACGTTTCCTGCGGAAGTTGCCCACGGTAACCCGTTTACAGCACCAGAACCTGCACACGGGCGCGTGTGATGCAGCGCATCCGTTTCCCAGAAGCCACAGGGGCTTGCGTGCTGCGAGAGGCCTCGGGACAGCCATTTCCCCCGATGGACAAAGTGACCGTTTGTCTGGGCTGGGCCCGCTGCCCACTCAGTGCAGGCATGCCATCATACACTGGATCAGACCCCGGGCTTCCCATCTCCTCAGGGGGTGTGAGACGGGGCGGGGGGGTTTGGGGGGAGGGGGGGGGTGCGCTGGGTGATGGCCAAGTGTTGCCCCGCCCCTCGCTCCCCTCTGCTCCAAACAATAGTGGCTTCTCTGCTGAAATTTCACGTTATTGGATCTCAGGCCGGGAGTTTTGTGCTCTCACAATATCCGGGCAGTGGAGCATGCTGCAGGAGGGACACGCTTTGCAAGTTAAGACTGGAAACGTCCTCTTTTCATTAGCATCAGAAAAGGGGGGGAAAAAAAGTCACCCCTCTCCCTGCACCCAACGGAGGCTGCCGATCAGGCCTCCCCAACTCGCCGTACATCCTGAAAACCTAAATCCGGCAAAGAGCCGCCATTTTTCCGCTTCGAACGTTATTTACGCGCTAAGGTAGAGGAAAAGTACCAGCAACAGCTCAAAAAAAAAAAAAGTGAAGTAAGCAAACCCTTGAATGTTTCAAGAGCGTGCTCTTCGTTTTACTCTGTGGAAAGGTCTAGGTTAATTTTATTTAATCTCTCGAGCAGGAAGCGCTGGTTATAGTTTCCAGTTTGCATTATAAGTGACACTTTCTGGAGCGCTCGCAAAACCACGTTAGTCACATGGTTTTGAAAAAAGGGGCAATGAAATAACAGGCAGGAGCAGAAGTGATCCTGCGCACTGCGGGCCAAGCAGGAGGGAGGCCTGTACGAGGAAGACAGCTGATCAGCCTGCGAGAGCTAACCAGCTGACATTTACAATCATCTGACCCAGCGCACTCGACTGCACGAACAGCCCCCCCCTCTACTTTCTCTTTAGGGACAATTTGATACAGCAGCACCATAGGGGTTCGGCTAAATCTTGTGTTCTAGACTGCAGGGTTGCAAGGTATCATTTTTTTCATACCCCGCTATGCTTTCTAAACAATACCCCGGTATATGGCAATGCCGGTATTTTTCATGAATCATAGGTTACGCATACCATGCATGCACAACAATTCGTTCCATTCATGATAATGCTGTCCATAACCTCACAGTGTAGAAAGCCCTATGGTGAAACACCCTTGTTCTCATTTAATAAAACGGTTACCGGTACACCCAGGAAGCTCTCTATGAGTGAAAAAAAAATTGGAATGTGGAATCTCATAACTAGGGCCATCAGTTTGTCTCTCCCATGTTACCTTCGAGGATTTAAACTTGTATTTCAATGGTTATCCTCCAGTGGTCCCCATAGGCACTCCAATAGCACAGTCCAGTGACTAATCGTACAACTGAGTTTCTAAATGAGACATTCATAAAAACAATTAGTTGATCTGATGTGGGGAGAGTCAGGATGGAACATGAACATGGATGGAAGTTTAAAGTTACGAAAAGCATGCCTTTGAGCCAGTGGTCTGGAGCACCACAGGCACAGCTAGCTTTCCTTGTTGCACAGTTAACCCAAGTCATTAGTTTTCTTGGGTCTGAATAGGTACAGATCTCAAAGAAGAAACACAAACCAGAAGACTCTGTGGCTCTCCAGGACCAGGATTGAGTATCACTGCTGTAAAAAGAAAAAAGCATCCATATAACGCAGGGGTGTCCAATAAGGGGTATCCAAAAAGGGCTGGTGTGGGTGCAGGTTTTTGCTTTAGCCCAGCACTAGGACACCTGATTCTACTAAAAGTCTTGATTTAAGAATATGATTAGTGAATTCGTTTAATCATTAATTAATTCTTTTTATTTCACTTTTTTGAGCAAGTTAAATCTCATAGCTCTCGGGAATTGTCCACTGCTTCTAAGAAAAGATCATTCCCCTGTACAACAGTTAAAGATTCTGCAGAATGTCCACGGTATGAAGTAATCTAACTAAATTTAACACGTGAATGTCGTTAGTAAAGGTCAACGTCAATCATCATCTGTGTTTAATTAGTGGCAATTACTTTATCAACTTAGATTACTGAGGTGGGGCAAATTGTTTTAGAAGTGGCTTGACAAAGAGGCTATCGCAACCTATAGCCTAGCTGGCAGAGGACTGAAGTACCATGTGAGAAAACGAGGGGAGACAAAATGGTGGCCCTACTCATAACACGTAGCCTAAGTTCTGCTTTGTTTAATAAAGACACAACGATACTCTTTGGAATGTTTCCAGGTGATGTCTTTTTGAGAATCGCAAGGAAGCTGCAAGGCTTTGTCGCTGATTGGCAGCCTCATCAACACCCGACAGATGCCAGTTGCGATTTTTACATTTTTTTTTGTTGTTGTTATGTTTTGTTTTGTTTCCATGGAAGCATTTCATGCGGCATCAGTTTGGATGCTTACCATCGCATCAGGTATGATTAAAGAAAAAAAACGTATGCAAGTAATCAGACAGGTCACATGGCGTTGATCATTGTTATCAAGCTTAGAAACATTCTATAATTATCATTGCGGTATAACGCCCAGCCCTAATCCAAAGAACGGCCAAATGGGTGAGTTTGCACTTTTTTTTGGAGACTAAGCTTCATCAGCATTCACTGTTTTTTGAACTACTGTATGACCTTACTTGACACAAAAAACATCACCCATCAGAAGTGCATCTCTCTTTTTTTAATTTTTTTAAATCACAACTGGACTGCATTTTTTAATGGGGGGGGGGGGAGATTTGGTAAACCGGAGTTTAAAATAAATACATTTGAAAAAAACAAAAGTTATACTACAGTATACGGTATTCATATAGCTCACACCTGGCTACTAACGTCTCAAACTGAGTCTTAACTCACCCAGTACTGACAGCTTTAACCCATTGGAAAAACAATGCACATAAAAACGAATAGTTCATAGTTTTAATGTAGCTTACTAGCTCCTTAATATCGTGGGTGACATCCCAGTCCACCCAGCCTCCTTCATATGGTCTGTTAATCAGATATCAGCTTAGTGTGCTGCTTTTCTGTGAAGACTTACTAAATGTATGTTTGGTCCTTAGTCCCTGTAAGCATGCTAACATAGAAAGTAGCTAAGCTATCCAAAACAAACTTGAATCGTCTAAACTCTTGAAAACAAAATACCTAATTAAGGCCAATTTATGCCATAAATCTCCATAACTTTTATCAGCACGCTAGCTGAAAACAATAAAATGTACATGAAAAGTTGGAAAGGTCACAAGCAACATAACTGGTATATTAGCTAACTAGCCAGCATGCTTCAAAACATTGTCAGCCAATGAGCTTTTTATTTTTCTAATTAGCAGTTACTCTATTTTATCAATTCACAATCAATGAATCCATTTAAAAATACATAAACAAGATTTTCTCGGATTTTATGGCAACAGCACATTTCTGTGTGCAAGCAATTTCGGAGACAACATTAACTGAAAGGGTTGAAGGGTTGTCTGTAAATAAATAATAGTTTGTGAACTGCAAAGGATTAATAAAAAAGCCGGAAATGTCTAACAATGGACAGGTATGGAGCACACATAAGCATCTATGTTGCGAAATGTTCTTGAGATCCTAAAACATGCTAAATGCGTGCGAGTAGTGGCACGGCTTGCCATTTCACAGGTTGGATGCATTGTATGAAGGGGTGGACCCAACCGAGGGAGGGAGAGACTAATATTAGACTCTAGATTTTCAGTGCTGCTGGTTTACATCATCTGAGCGGCACACACTCAGGTCTAATAATGCATGATGAAAGTATTTTCATTGACTTGACTTTCTGGTTATTTAAAATTGGGTTGCATACCACAGCCAAATTTGGCACAAGAGCAAACAAAGTTTGGGCTGCATAACATTTACAAGACTGCTGATACGTGGACTCTAGTGAACATGTTTTGTTTTTAATATGACAATTTAAAACGTGGATGTGTGTGTGCGTGGGCAGGGAATGGGGGGTTCAATATACTTCCTTCATAAACAGTTCCCATAAACCGTTTTATTTGGTAATGCCACACAACCAAAAGCAAGCCTTGCTAAATGCTGATTTGCTATGGTGACCAGACAGATGTCAAGGCAGTTTTATTATTATTTTTTATTGGGGGTGGGGGGGGGGCACTGTGGCTGAAATGGGTTTTCACTGCCATACCCTTCAGCAAGGCACTTGAATTGTGGCGCAAAATATTCAGCTGCACAAATGGATAGCATAAAAATGCACGCAATGCACGTTGCCATGGATAAGTGTGCCTGCTATGTGAACAAATGGTTTTTATTTTTAATACTGAATCAGTAAACTGTAAACAGGCTCAGCGCAGGAATGCTTTCCAGACAAAATACTGTGCACAAAACCTCCAGAAATGCAAATATTTCCTTTGAAGATGTACATCGGACTCAAAGTTTTAAGTGACAGAAGATAAATTTTGTCTAGGTGTGTTCACAGCCCACACAATCCTAGACGTGCATATATGCAATTTCAGCATCAGATAGTGGCCTCTGGTATAGCACTACTGCACAGAACTTTTCTCTACAATAGAATACAGATGTGCTCTAAATACAGAAATAAAACACAGATTGTCAAACTGTTAAGTAGCATCATTGTGTGCAATTTCATGTAGGAGCCTGGAAACTGTGGAGCTTGGAAAATAGCCTAATTATTTACTTGAAGTCAGACTCGGAAAGAGAGAGAAGAAAGAAGACAATCATCAGGCCATGTGATTCTAAGAAACTAACAGCCAGGCATGTTCTCTCATTCAGATTAATGAAGTCATTGTGAAATGGGAAAACTGCAGACACATCACATTTAAACTGTATAGATGGGCAAAATATAGGCTAAAACACTGAACCTTAGTAGGCCCAGAGACATAGTCTACTAAGCTAGCAATACTTGCATCAGTTCTACACAAAAAAATCATCTTTAACCTTTACACAAGTAAACTGTAAATATCATTGCTGTGCTACAATCAAGAACTAAGGTAAATAAATATTATTATTGATCTGTCATATTCATTTCATATTTGAATTTTTATATTATAATTTCACAATTATGACAGTTAATTTGTCCCAAATATTCACACTCAAATTGCATAAACTTGGGAATCACACAGTCAAAAAATGTTCCATGTCTGATTCATTCTCACACTACTGGCTGCCATTCGGAAATAAATGGCCAGTGGAGTACTTCCTGACTAGTGTTTGACTGGCCACAAGGTTGGTAAATCAATTATACTGTTGTGAAGCAGTAGGCCTAACTACGCGACGTTTTCTACAGTTGCCCAAAGCAACTCAGGAATAATGGCATTCTTATATGTTAGCAACATGTTTAGTTAGTGGAACTGTATGTAATAAATACAAGATCTCCATAATGTAGAATGTACACATACAATGTAGTTAGCCATTTGTGAGAATAAGCCTACCTAAATAAGCAGGCCTAAAGAAATTAAACAGCAGAAGCTAACGTGATTGAAATTATGTAGCATCTGGCAAATAATTAGCTTTTTAGTTTAGCCAGCAAGGTAGCCTACCTGGCGATTACAGTGTAAAAACTAGCCTGAAAGCACAAGGATGCCAGCCAATCAAGCTGATGCCTCTGCACAATTTTACTAGCTCTCCTAACCAGGAAAGGTATTCCGGAATACTCTCTGGCTACTGCTCGTACATATGCACAGATACACCTCACTCTTACCTAAATAACCAAAAGTAGACAAGCGTCAATCAATTTTCTTGGCTGTCTGACTATTTTTATTTTACCCAACAGTGCATTCCATTCCATTGCTGATACCAGTGCTCCATGAAGCTTGCTTCTTATGACAACACATGCAATGGATGTAGGCCTACCTCATGCACCTCCAAGCAATGGTCATCTAGGAAAGACTAGTAGCAGTAAAAATACATATTATGTAGCACAACTCTGTGCCTCAAATAAAAATGACTGTATAACATTACAGCTCCAGAGCCATTCCATTAGACATTACACACTGGCACAGAAGAACCTAATTATAAACAAGTAAAATACCACAAGTAAAATTAAAATTTTTAATTGTATTATAGCTAACTAAATTACATTTTAAGGAACCATACAATAGATTATTTCTACCTCTGGTAGCCCACAGTCCATTCTGCCTGTACTGGACTTAGGACACCAGGGACAAAGCAGAAGCCATTAGCCACTTACTTCCCAAGCACAGCCCATACATTTCAGGTTGTAATGCAGTAATTATTATTATTATTAAGTTCAAAACACATTGCTTCACTGGTGTATTTTTGATGCGTGGTAACTAATCTTAGAAGTCCTACTTCCAGGCCAAAACACAGTGTTCCTTTCAGTGGTCCTGTGAAATCCAGAAATCCCATAAGTAATTGCTTCATGAGGTGAGAGCAAAAGCTAATTATACACAAATTAAATATAAGCCCACAAGATTTTGCTGCCCAGTCTGAGTTTACAAATACACTATTAACTGCACCATCTGACAAAAATTCACTACTATCCTTCATATGAATGATATTTGATATCATCCCCTTGCATTTCAAATTCCGTTCATGCCATAAAATTTAAACACAAAATCTTTCTGCTTTTGGATAGATGTGTGCATTGTACATGTGACGTTCACAATTTACAATTCTAGGAAACTCAGCACATTTATGCAATTGTTCCTGATGACCAGGCAACTAGGACTTAATTTAGTCTACACCGTTTAACAAAACTTGGCAAACACATTTTCTAACAGCACTCAAGTAGTTAAGCAAAAGGAAACATTTAGAAATGATCATCACCAAAATGTGATTCATAAGCCAACTCTGGCAATAGAAAAAAATACACCTACGTACGCCTGACATGGTTTAGCTTCGCGTTAGGTTCTTAGCTGTACTTAGAGAGCATTTGGGCAAGCTTAATATGCTTCTGCTTACCTGCGACAAGACAGAAAGCCAATCATAAAACAATAATAGTGGGGCAACTGTAAAACTGGGATGGGCTCCATAAAAATTTCAAACCATGTAGGCCTACCTTCCACATATGTTTTATGTAGGTATGCTACTTTATGCACCCTGGTAATGAAATATTAAAACATTTATTTCACAGTATTCTCACACAGGCTAGCAAGTGTCTCTACAAATAGCCTAGTCAGTACCCATTTTAAATAAATGCTGCAGTAATTTTCCCTTATTTAGATTATACACTGCATCCCTCATGTGCGCCTGTACATGAGCATTTAACTCACCAAAGAAATCCTAAAATCATTTTCCTTCAAGCACTAGGCTCCAGTGGTCAGAGTGCAGGTAGACTGAATTAAGGGAGGCACTGAAAAATGAAGCACAGATAGCCTATTTGATGATGAAATCTTTATTTAGGGATAGGACCGAAATTAAAATGCCTCTGAATTTTTAAATACATTTCACTTGCTAAGAAAGGCAATGTTCGGTAAAATTAGGTTAAAACACAGGCATGATGCGCTGCATATGCAGCAGGGATTGGCTTGCTCTCCTCCCTGCGTCTTCGCATGGCAGTGACGTGTCTCACATCTCTCTTATTTCTTCCCCCATATTATCTAGCGGATGACTCATCTCCATCTCATGCATTTCAGCATGAAATATCCAGAGAACCTTCACACAACGCAGAAGGAAAACAAATTCAGTGCAGGCTGCTCGTACGTGGTTCTGCTGCTTGAATGGTAACAAAGAACAAACCAGTGGAGTCAAATATTAATATTATAATCCATCTGTACATGGACAATAATACTAACATGATGCAAATCAGTCAGTGGTTTGTCTGTTCTAAAGCTTATTCAAAGCCCTAATTTTCAATGACATAGCCTAAATCAAACCAATGTGAGGGCTATCTTCAGATATACAAGCAATTGATAACAGAACAACCCGTTCAATCTTAAATGTAAAAAAATAGAATACGAATCTCAAAAGCACCATTGTAGAGCCTAACATGGGTAGAGAATGGAGGCCTACATGCTAATTGCATGCATGTTTGATATAAGTATGAGTAGGTATTGTACCCACCAACAGCACAATAGCAAAGCCTAATGGATGACTATGCAAGTATGAAATCTGAACTAGAGTTACAGAGACCTAAAAAGCAAGCCTCTCAATACTGTTGGGGAAATCCATTGTTTCATGCACCATGCCTGAACTGCATTGCACTTTGCATATATAAGGAGGGTATTTTCCAGACTTTATATCATCAGTCATTACTAGGCCTCTCCACCACAGAGACCACTTGCCCTGAAGCTCATGACAGAATTCCCAAGCAGACCACTGAAGTCTGAGAAATTGGAGGCAATTTAAATTTGGGCAAACCCAATGCACTAAAGCTGTGGCCATACCTACAGGCACACTGCACTAAATAGAAGGCTGATGTGGACAGGTCCATGACATTTCAGTATGGGGAAAAACCATATATCTCTCAAAATCTCCTCATCACATGGGCTAAACAGCATCAAGATGTATTATGGAAAATAATTGAAAAAAAATTGAATTAACATATAGAAATAAACAAATTAAGTATAAATGACCTTGATGGGTTGACCTCACATCTCCAATGATCAAAAAAATTAGAAGATACATTAAATAAAAGGCAGCCAACCATGTTACCAAGTTTCATAAATTCACTGAATTGAAATTCAATTGTCACTGAAAAAAACAAAACAAATTTTTCACTGAAAAGGCTAAAGCAGAGCAACACATTTGTACAGCTTAGATAGCGAACAACCACCAAAAAAGCATATATGGTCCTTACCATAAAACATTTAAATTTTGAATAGACAGGGCAACTGAAAGAGTCTGATGGAGGTAGGCCCGCATAACATGTTTAACAAAACCAATACGGCAGCAATCATGTCTATTTTCAGTGAAAACAATGGCGAAAGAAAATCACAGCTACTAGAGCTAAAGACCCATTAATGGTCTTTAATTTGAGACAAACCGAGATCCTAGATCTGTTGTCCAAAAAGAATCATATGGTACCAAATAATCTCATAATCTGCTAATCCAATACTTCCCAGCCTAAATCACTTAGCTAAATCCCTGCCTCGGCACCTCATCTGACAGCTGGAGCATGCTGTAGAGCACGCTGGCTCCCCAGTACTCCAGTGGACCCAGTACTTCTCACTGGGTGCACTACTGGACAAAGTACATTACAATACACGTGCATTAGCCTACTTCCATCAATGCACAGCATTTAGAACATACAATATTAGCTATAACTGCTGATGCTTGTTGGCTCGACTCTTCATATTGTTCAGACCAAAAAGATACTTGCCCTGTGGGTTTTGATTAATGAAAACAACCTATACGGTTCACGTGAAAGAAGAGAATAATAATCACGTCGCACAAATTGGGCTAAATTCCATGCAATGAATCCTCCATTCTAACAACTGTATAAACATCCATCCTATGTAGGCCTATAGCCTATAATAGTCCATACACTAGGCTAACTTGCTTGTCTGCTTGTCTTGTTCCAGTGCAATTAAGCAAGAAACATTCTAGTTAAAAAATACATTCATTACATTACATTCCTTTTCCTTAACTGATTAAACAAAATTAACCAGTTCTAATGGCAGCCAATGAACACTGAATGTGACTGCATCTGTACGACGTTTATGTCAGAACACACAGGCTTACCATTTGATAACATTGTCTAAAAAAAAGTAAAAACAACAAATGCTACCCAACCCATAGTAGGCCATATCAATTTTAATATAAAAAAAACATGGAAATTCTGTTTTATCTACCGTTGAAGAAATGTGCATTATATAACCCTACGCACGCACATACACACACACACACAACACTGAAACGCACAATATATAGTATATAGCAGCACTGAACAAACTAATAAGTTGATAAAACCAATTTTCTGCATCAGACAGACGCTAACAACCCGTCATTACTGGACTGAGGAAACTACTCAAACTATGTTCTACTGCCATGTGCTGAGGCACAATAATACATTAAAGCATCCCATATGTGTATCACAAGCAGCCAACTATTCTCAAACATCAATCACACCACACATTAAGATGATCTCAATTCGAACCGCAACCATTTGGCAAATTAAAAACTTGAGCTGTGATTACAGAAAAGGGGGACCACAAATCTGGACTGCTGCAGTCATGGGGAGCTTTGAAGTAAGAGGAGTCTTTGGGGACTTGATTCAAATTACCAAAGCTGAAGCAGAATCCTGAACAGAAAGTCTAAGCTCACCAAATAAGACACTATCACAGCCAAGCGTGTTCCAAGAATCAGACTTTTGTGGAAATCCATTGTTCAACTCAATTATGAAATGTCATTGCAGGTCATAATTTTCAAAACAGAGTCCGTTTCCATGTCATGAGCACACTTCCTGCAAATTGGATGTTTAGGCTATTGGCTACATGCGACTGTTTTAAGGCAATACAAGTTTTATTTCTGATAAAGAAACCATAGCAACCCAAGCCATGCTATAACATAGCTAGGCCCAACTGACAAAGATGAAAGAAAGACTGTTCTATCATTTTTGAACATCTTCAGTCTCCAGACACAAGCTAGCTAGCTAACACTAAGTAGCATAGCATAAACTAGCTAAGTAACATTACAATTTGGAAGATCTAAGAAACAACCCACCATGCTACAAAGATGCTCCATACTTTTTCATTTTTCAGCATGAAAGGTCCTTCGTAATTACATAATTTGCCAACCTGAATATGTCTATACATTACGTAAAAGCGTAAGTAGTTTACTGCAAACTGCTGGAAAACAGTTGGAAAATGATGATGACTTCCAATGGGACTCATGTCATTGGATATAGTGAGATCAAATTACCATTAAATTATCATGGTTTTCTATGATTTTTATAAGGCCTGAATAAATAAATAAACAAACAGATTAACAATAAAACCAAAACAGCAATTGCCAAGCAGTTAATCTATATTTTCAACTGAATAGAACTGAAACACAAAGCACTTTAAAGTCACAGGTTGTGCTAGCTTTCACAAATCTGCATTTTCAAAATGAAAATTTCTGTATTGAACAATTTTACCTGCGTTTTATAAAGAAGAAAATAATTTAGCAAATTGAATAACCTAGAATCCTTGGCAGCACCAACCAGCTAATTAGCTACCAAGCTATTATAGCTACCAGGAGGAAGACTGTCTAGTGGTTACGTATATGATGTCACAGCAGCTTGCTCAATAAAAGCCGGTTACATCTGGAATGAGCCAGTTAAAATAACCACTGTTGTCCTCCTATAAGCTTTGTCTTAGGCAAGAGGACTTCAAGGCAAAATATTTCAATGTGCACATCAGCTTGTGACAAACGGTTTGACACTCAGCAGCCAGTACTGTAGATGCATTTTTATTTTTCTTGGACATTGTGACACGTGACATGAATGGCTGGGAGAGTCTTTTACACAACAAAAATTGGAACTGAAAATTTCAAAAGAAAGAAAATCTGAATATCGTGTGCTGAGGTACAGAAAAACCTTGATTCAGCAGTTACTGTACAACACAATACACGCAACTGCTCGTTTCTGGCATGTTTCGTGTAAACTTTGTGTAGATTCATTTCATCTTCTTTTATTCTGACAGACTTAAATTGTCTCCTCTGCAGATTTTTACCCAGTACCCAGAATTAAATAAATGTACATTCATCTCAACTGAACTGCCATTCATTATTTTATTGTGCAAAACAAAATACATATAGGGCTCCCAGAAATCAAGCTTACAGCAGATGTTGCATAAGCAAAGGATTCTGCATTTATTTTTTTATGCAGAAAGAAAAAACCAGGAAAATAAATGTGTTCAGCATTCTCAAAATGCAGCTGCTTATCATAATATTCATATTCAATTGAGAGATGCCTGAATCAATTCACAAAAGCTGTTCAGGTTTGTAGTAATATTTTCAGCATCAGGCACAGACTGACATGGAAACACATGCACATAGCATATTGCAAAACACACAAAATGCATCTCTAGAAACACTCAACCACAGAAATAATGTTGATTGGCAGGCTGATTTCAAGTCGCATGCTTTTGGATAGTGACTGAATGTTGATAAAAACAGGCACACTAACCAAATGAAAGCTGTACATTGGGCAGTGCGGCGGGTATGTGATTCTATCTGAAGCAAGCAGCACATTTTTGCTTAATCGTTAAAGAATACTTGCCAAGCTAATCAATTTCATTAACTACCCAAAATATTGTCCCACATCACTGCTGTTGTGTTGCCATTACAACATTACCTCATTATTAATGCACAAAGATGGTGTTGGTTTTAATGAAAATACGTATTAAAATTGTTCCACATGCCATGATTTATGTCCATTTATTTCAAATTAAGGGGAAATTCATGAAAACAGAAATGATCGTGGGCTGCATTTTGGAAAGGCAGATTTTTGAGGTAATGCACCTTTACTCAGTCATTGTTTAAATTCCAGATAGAAAGATGAACAGTGCCTTAACAGTGCAATAATCTCATTTTAAAATATGTCCCGGTAAATATAATAATAATAATAAACCCCTGCTGTGCCACCCTCCCTTATTTCACAATACCAGATCATAATAAAGAAATTCTTATTCTAGAACATTCAACTATGAAACAACTGATGATCATATGGGAATTTTTTTTTTTTTGCTCCAATATCTATACTTTTTAATAATCATTGTAGGACATTAAACCGTAATGTAGAACAAGGTACATCAACACGTGCTTTCTGTGAGAAATGTAACTTGCTGGTAAGAGACAAATAATGGGACCTGCAATCTTTCTGAAGATAAACTGCTGCACTGTATCTGTGCTTCATGGATTAGGCCTATCAACATACATCCTGTAAAAATTTTCTTTCATGTAGCAGCTTTCCATTAATGAAAGGCCATACCCCGCCCCTGGCCCGCTACTAACCAGGTCAGCACAGCATGTCACTAGAACTTCATGGTTGGCATTTGATCACCTGGATAAAATAGCCAAAACAATGTAAAAATGGGTGGGGCCAAACTCATGCCAGGAAGCCCTGCCCCTGGAAAAGAGAAACTACATAGCCAAAGGATGGAGCAGACTAGGCCCAGCTGCAACTACTGACAAGGCCAATCTCCATTCAACTTCTCACACAACTGCAAACAGTATCATTGCTGCAGAAAAGCATTGAGGAATTTTCAGTGATGCTCTAGTTCGAGGCAAATTATGCATTAATAGGGGAAGACACAGTACCAAAATCAGAGGTTAAGAATAACCCTGGGTGTGTTTCAGCGCAGCTCAAAAATAATAATAATCTAGCCATCAATTAAAGGGAGACATGCTGTTAACATCGTGCCTTTTAGATACTTCATCATTAATTTAGCATCACTACCTGGCTAGTTGTTAGTTGAGTCGCCATTTTAGAATATAGAGAAGACAGGCCTATATTAACAAAGCAAAACAAAAAACAAAGCCACTGTCTCTGAAATTCAGACTAGCTTCAGTCTACTCCTAAAATATTTAGAGGAAGTGGTAACTACAAAAGGGAAGTAACTTGAGCTAAAATATATAATTTTGTGTCAGTCATGGGAAGAATATAGAATGCATGAGAACACACAGATGGAGAACCTTTTTGATCATTAAAAAGGCTGCACACCCTTAATTGCAATATACACATTACAAATAACCAAGTTCCCAAATAATTCCTCCATAGTACTTGGAAAAACAGTTATGAGGTATGAGGAGTAATTACATATTATGCAATTACATTTCATCCGCATCTCATATTTGTGCACAAAACTCTAGAAATGATAAAGGAAAAAAATTTGCATGTACTGGTCACTGCTTTGGACTCTCAGTAATCTGAGAACAAAAAAGGCTGCACCACAGCATTGCTGGCTACACAAAATACAGAACCAAAACTCCACGACTTCGTACAGCTTCCTTCCCCCTCCCGTGTGAACAGAGCAAAGATAATCCCTTTAAATTCCTAATCTAAAAAAAAAAAGAACTCTAAACATTTCAAAAATATCCACAAGCCCATTTTAAAACCCAAAATAGGCTTATGTCAGATCTCAACAAGCAGTTTTAAATATACTTTGAGAACTCTTTCGAATTAATTACAAGAGCAAAGAGACTGTCATGATGATGGTCACCTCCACCCCAACCGCCCTGAAACACAGCTGATCAATGGCAAAATGTCAATCACACACAAAAAATGTGAAGCAAAGTGGGATATGGTGGTCAATAACTGAAGCACAAAAGACCACAACACAAAAAACATCTGCAATGAGAACTAGTCTCAGAATATGGGGTTGATAGGAGGCTAAAACTGCAAATGCAGAGGACCCAATTCAGTTGCCACAGTTTTTGTGCAACTAATGCAAGTATAGATCCATTGCAAAGCACGTCATAACTGAAAATTATTTAATGAGTGAAAAAAAGAAAAATGCTACTGTGAATAGAGAACAAATAGCACTTCCGTATTTGTAATACAGAGAAGTATTAAAAATTAAATGTGTAAAAATAATTCATGTTGCTTTAGTTGCATAAAACAACAGTCTGACTTCTGATGAAACAGAATAGCCAGTATTCCTATATTCACTACACAGAAACAAAGGCCAGTTGTCACCAAAGGCAGGTTATATTGTATTAATGAAGCTGGAGAAGAAACATCCCTTTCCTGCGGTTTCCTGCTGCCACACCCTAATCTCTTGTCTACCTTTTGTAAGGTCATTTTGAGCAAAAAGCTACAACCGGTCCCCAAGCGCATTTCCGATGTCCTCTAGTCATTCAGCTCATTTCACTGCAGTGACAATAAACTGAAGTGTGTTCATTTAATTACCACATTCAAAATGTTCATGTAAATTATTTTTTTCCTGACATATCTGTGAGAACCATGTTTATATAACACTTCAAAATATTTGGTGATGTACACACCATATTTTAACCATCATTGTCATGGACAGAATTTAAATACCAAATCTTGATGAATTATTATCCTCCACCACGTTACCTTAAGAATTATTATGTAAATAGTACATTTCAGCAGACCTAGGCTGAAGCGCTGCCTTGCACCAATAAAAAAGGACAAATCAAGGATACGTGCAGAAAAGAAAAAAAGGCCCACAAAGGATAAAATTGCTTGAGCCGTTCGGTAACTGATCATCAAGGCTGAACGTGTCCCTCAGCCATAGAACTGACACATCCCCTACATGTAGAACTGCACGGTGCATCGAGTGTGGCATTAAAATCTAATTCTACCTCAAATCAGGCACATACATTTCGTTTTTTTTTTTTGTTTTTTTAAGCAAGAATTAAACGGGCCTTTTAAACCTGTCCATAAACAGTAACATTTTCCCTGTGGCGAATGAGAGAATGGAAATGATTGTGCGGATGTTGAGCAGCACTGTCGAATAGACAGGCGGAACAACGTCCTCTTCTTTTTTTCGGAGGGGAGGGGGGGGTGGATGGTGGTAAAAATCTATACATTTACACAATTCACACAAAAACCCTGTATAAATTAAAAATCTCTATGTAGTGTGCGAGTCGTTCTTTCCATATGAAAACAAACGGCAGGCCAGTAGCATATGAAACAATGTCTGACATATTGTAAATGAATCAAAATGGCATCCTCCCAGAGCTTCAAAACATTTGCTTCTTTGTGCCTGGTGCTGTCATCAGCCATATATGCTATTGCTAAGCATGGTGTAAAATGGTTTGCAATTTAAATATTGCAATAAAAACAAAAATGCATAAATATTTCAGTCTGGACCATAGATTTGCATTTGACTTACACTGTGTCCAGGAAGATATTGCATTTTATCCATCACATGTCCTCTGTGAAACAGAAAATGCTACCACAAAAAAATCTGAAATGACAAAATGCCTAGTATGTGAATTACTGGTCTGTGTATTAGGCTACAGTTGTGAAACCATTAAAGCCTAAGAAAATCTTCAAGGAGACATTGCCATATTGACATATTTCAACAATAAAACATCAATAAAAGGTGAGCAGAAGATGAAGATACGAACGCTGCTTAAATGCACACCGTCTTGCCGACACCATAAACACTACATCAACAATGGTCATTTAAAAAAAAAAAGCCGTTTTAAGGAGTGGCCGCTGATCACGTTTCCATCCCTGTAAAGCCGTTCCCGATTGCAGATAGAATCTTTGTGTGATCGCCTGTGCTGTGCTGAGACATTCTGTACTGTACAGCTTACTGTGAATGGGCAGCCAGGTACTTTATGAATGGAAGCGGTCACGTGACCGCAGCACCTCCCGAGCAGATATTTCTCACTGACTGTCAACAAGCGCACGCAGAGATCAGCCCATTAAAACAACACAGATTTCCAACGTGAAATACACGGACAGTGCATAAAAACGCCGCACCAAACGTTCGTAACCAGAGTAATGTTGCTTTCTGGACAAGGATTCAGCACATTTCGTGCACTGCAACGTTCTTTTAACATTTTTTATGAATGGAGATTGTGGTATGCAAATGAGTGTGATTGAGAAAAATATGGCGTCTTCGGCTTTTTTTAAGGCTGACATTGCAGCCAGCAGTATGCAACCACTTTCTGTTTGCTAAACAGCTCGCTTAAAGGCTCGGTCTGAACCATCATTTATGTTGAAAGAAAAGCAAAGCATTGATCTTTTATGAAATGTGAACAAAAATGGGAACAATGAGATCATTTATACCTAGAATATAGCATGAATCACAATACTGCCGATAGTTCGCTGTTATTAAATTGTTTGCATGAAATAGATGCAATCAAGTGTTCTATCGCAATGATATCGTATAGAAGACTTGCATGTTTGATGTTTGTATACGCGACTAAATCGATTATCTGGATATCTAAATAAATAAAATCAAGTGGCCTAGAGACCATGTTAAAAATGTAGCTTAGATGGCTCTTTCTTTTCTTGCATTTCATTTAAGTGGCATTATGTTAAGGTGTTTAAGAATAGCAAAATAATTTAATATCAAACATAGATGCATGTCTACCATTATATGTAATGAGATGAATGGTTACATAAAAACACTAGTCAGATCATGCATTTCAACTGTACGATAGGCTACTGTCATCGGAAACATTTCATGAAGTTTTCCCTCCTCCCAAATGTAGTTTAAAAACAGCATGCAGCGAAATTATTACCAATAAGGGTTTGGATAACCCAAATAGTTAGCCAACTGTTATACATAGATTACAATATCAAATAATTGTTGGCTAACGGGCTACTGCTCTCAGCTACCAACGCAAGCTTGATGCAATGTGAATCATCATTTGGAACCTTCAAATACCTGGTTACAAGACGAGATACGTGAAGGGCATCCTAGCAATCCATCAAAAGAAAAAAATGATATACTTACTCGTTGTTTGGATTTGTCGATTCTTCGCTCATTTTTTCTCACGGGGATCCAAATCCTAGCAGTAGCACCGACAACGCAGGCACGGCAGGGAAATTAACCGCAAATATCACCATTTTCTTTCAGACACGAACGCCAGTTATCGGGTAAAAATAAAAGGTCTAGAATGTGAATGCATTACAGCTCTCTTTTGGAAACCAAATTGGACTAAACTGTGAAAGGGAATAGCAAATGCGGGGTCATTTTTTCTTGTCCAGCAATAAAATCCGAGTAGAACAGAATAAACATCTTTACCAATACCCAAAATAACGATTATTACACTCCAGCTCTTTGACAGAAAAATGTATATATCAAAAAGAAATATATAGCACGTTATTCGTAGCAATCCCCTCCGCAACTTCGTTGGACACCAGCACAGAAGAGGGCTGCAGTGTCACTCCGTCACGGTATATCTTCAGCTTCCGCAACTAAAAAATAAAGTTTATATCAATATACGCTTTGATACTGAAACAAAAATGAACAAAACGGCGGTAATGTTTAATGAGAAGTTGCAATGCATCTGCCTTCAACGAACTCCATTTTCAATTCGGGCAGCGTACATCGGAAAACTGGGCGGAAGCGTTGACCCCAGCTCTCTACTGAATCCTTCCGCGATGCTTCAGAAAAAAACATGTGGGAGTGCACATTTCTGCAATCAAGGAGCACGATTTATCTTACTTCCTCGAATAATAATGTATGAAAGATTATATATTATACTAATATATTGGTTTAGTGTTGAAGCGGGCTGTTTTCCCAAAGTTGCTCAAAAATAGTCCCCCACTTCCCAAAAGAAGTTACCTCTCAATCACTCAGAGTAGTGATACGTAGAAAAGGGAAGAGTCCGTGTGATAGCACGCAAAGTAGAGCTGAATCTGCTAGGTTAACTCTTGCCTACAGTATAGCAATGCCTTATAATTTACATAGTTGAGCAGCGTGGTTTAAAGCACGCTATGGTGAATACTGAACGTTCACTAGACAATCGCTTTAATTGGGAATGCACATGACCCAAAATGGTGGGGGTTCTGCAGATGTATTTGAAAGGGGAAACTGTGCTGTTTAGCAAAAGGAATTACACCAGGATTCAAATTGACTTTATTCATGTAAACTGTTGGAAATAGGCTTCTAATGAATGTCACTGAACTTCCTATTCCTAACATGACATAAAATGCCTCATTCCAAAGGTCACTGACTTTCTTACATACTTGAAATGCTTTGTATTGAAACGGGGCAAAAAAATGGAGCGTTTCTCGTTCAGAATAAAGAATATTGCTGAAATACAATCGAAATATAATTTAAAATGAAAGTAAAAAATTAGATACTATAAATATTGCTACGACACGCACAAAATACATACGAAACACCAGGCGAATGCTCATTTATCTTAACAGATTTAACTAAATACAAATTATCACAAGTTAATTTCCTTTATTTGCCATAAAGACCAATTCGCGACTAAAGCTGACTTCAGCTTCTCTAGTAGGGGTGACTAGCTGATGCATTGCAGGAGTCACATTTGCAAGCATGGATTTATGTGCCGTAATGCCTGTAAATCGATTAGCCATAGCTAGAAGCTTCTTTAGAATGAATAGGGTTATATCTTGTTTGTAAAACCAATATCATTACATCACGAACCAGTTTGGACACATAGAAAATGTTTGACGTGGCAGTTATAGCCACTTATTTTTGAACCAGTGGATTTAACTAATGTTCCAGTGTAATGTACAGCCTAACACTCCATATGCTCAATATTAAATTCAAATATGTTCACTTTGAGATCAATTTGGCAGCATGTATCCATCCAGTATGCATTCATTCATGTGTCCTAGTCAAAGTGCATTTTCATATGCATTGACCAATGGTAAAATTCAGAAAGTAATGTGAAAAGTAGGAAAATTGTATGCACACAGTGTGTGCACAGTTTATATAGCCAAGAATCATATAGAATGAATGCCCCCTGTACACATAATGTGTATTTAATTGTAGGAACAATACAAAACAAAATATGTAAATGAGAGCACATTGGTAGCGTTTGGTGGAATCTGGCCTGTCACAGCACAGCCTCACATGGAAATCTAAGTAAAGTAGCTAATGGCTACCACAGAGAAACAATCTCTCCAAATTACAGCTTGACCATAAGTCTGTATCTGGTTTTGACCCCAGATGCTCTATGGCTTGAGAATCTGGAAGAGGAAGTTAAAGTTAGTGAGACTGGTTTCCTGCGATCTGATTTATTCCAGCAACTTTTAGCTGGCCTTATGCCCGACTCTGAGCAAAACCAGCTACGATTCTTAGTCAGTTTATAAGAATTTGATGATTAAGTGGTGCACTTAAGACTATGAGCAAGTGCAGAAACATTGCGGAATACTCAAGTATGCTGTTTTTCTGTTTTTTGTTGCCACCTCTAATTCGAGCCCCACCTACACAAGATCATGATTTGTCACAGGAAACTAGTGGCCATTTTTTATTATTCACAAAGCACATCACCTGGGCAGACTAATCAAAGATTTTTTTGTTTAATCACGCCTATGGTATAATGGCACAGTGACTGACAGGTATGGCTAGGTTGTATCTGACCATGAAGTCACAGAAGGTATGTTTCTTGTAGAATTAAAGTAAATATTCAACCAAAATAGTCCTCCAGGTTTTCTATTTATGGTGGAAGAATTTTTAAGAAGGAGCAATATATTTCAGGCTCAGGTGGACATGACACTAACCCAGGGTGGATTGTTGAGTATATAGTCGCTTATACTTGGACAGTGCAAGTATAAGAGACTCTTATGGATCAGTGAACAAAGGGAATTTCAGTGGCTTCATGGTGTGTGTGTGTGTGTGTGTGTGTGTGTGCTGCTATTTTGTCTTTGTTAGCAGTAAACATTAACATCATAATCAAAACAGTTTATCATTATACAAAAAAGATGTTCCAAAAGTAAATTGAACTGTCTTTTTTATTTGACAACAGTTTTCTTTTTCTTTTTTTTTTTTTTGAAATTCAAAAATGTTTGTTTTTCAAAGTAATGAGCTATCATGTTGGCCATTTTTTTCCATCTTATGTGCATTAGTTCAATTCAGTTTCTGTAAAATGTTGTTGGGCGTACAATATGTACAGGAACCAAGAGGGGAGTTATGTAAGAGTTTTATGTTATTGGATTTCTTTGCTGGGTGGAATGGAGATCGAGTTGAATGATTCTGCACGGTTGTCATAGTGACAGTATGTTGTGTGAGAAGTTTCTTTGTATTTCACTGGCTTCAATACATTCAGTGCCATGGTCTTATGTAGCAACAGAGTAGTGTATTCTCTGCTGATAATGTAGAAATATCTTGTACCTTAAATGAAAGGTACATTTCATTGAAACACTGTTCCTGTATTCAGGTGTTTAAGCAGTAAGATTCAGTCTTGTATAAGACACGAACGGGAGTGATTTCAGGCTGAAGTTAGTGGGAAACCTGAACGCCTACTCAGTTCAGAGATGATGGCAGCATTACTCATTGATGGAGTTTGCACAGAGCATTCTGGTTAGTGTGCAGATTGTATGAATATACATTTCTTAAAATATTGTCTTAAAAATGAGAAGTTGAGATAGACATGTTAGTGTTTTGAATAAATGATCTTGTCACAATTTCTCATCCAAAAGAGGATAATAAAATTACATACAGCTGTCTAGATGTGTGTAGAATTCAGAGAAATAGCTGAAAATCAATCCAATTTAAGTATTATTACGGATGGAAACACAGAAAATCATACCATGCGCTGTGTTAACAAAATATATGCCTTCATAAGATATTCAGTTGTTTAAGAGTAACTTCAACCAACAATCTGAAATGTAACATGTTGTTTCTTACCTCAGTAATAAAAGAAATATGTATATTGAATAAAATGTGAAAATCTCATATTTGAAGTAGATCATGCTTTGGCCAATACCACATCCTCACCTACAGTATGGTCTCAGAAAAGGCTTTGAGGATGCTGCAGTGATGTGACAGACCTACAAGCAAAAGTGGCCATTCCAAGTGGCAAGAAAATGTTTGCTGTTAAATGTACTGTTTGCTGTAAAAAATGAACATGAAAAAATGAACAAATGGAAAGGGGACTGAAAGACTCCCATACAGTGTTTGAAAATACAAATGTGATATGATGTAAAAGTTTTATATTTCAGCCACAGTAGTAATAAAATTCATTAACCTTGGAAGCAGCTAAACTATAACCGTGGGTAAATACAGCGCACAATGAAGATTATGGTTTATTAGCCATAAGAAAGGCATGTAAATATTGAGCCCCTAATTCTTGTTCATTGTGAGACAAGTCACTGTAATTGAGGTTCCCCATGGCGAAAAGCTCTGCCACCCATTTTATCTCTTGAAATTTTTGGAAACAAGGTAGCCAGCTGTTTGAGATGGTTAGGGACTCATAGCATAATGTGGAATAATAAGCTCATTCGGGTACGAAAGAGCCAGACCCGTTCAGTGTAGGAGCAGAATTTAAGTGCGCCAAATGTTCAATGGGGAATCTATCAACAGGAACTACAACATCTATCTACAACTATATTTTTATTCACTTAAAATAATTGCAGAATATTTTTAATCCTTCATACACAGTCTGACCTTCCAAAAACCACTTCAACAATCCAGTGCTGAGGAGACAGTGTCATACTCCTGAGAGTCAGGAAGCTAGATACTAGAGACTATGTTAGTTTGGCAATGTTTTTATAAGGAAAAAGGGCAAATTGGAGATATTTTACATTCACATCTAAATAGTGATTGTGGTTTATATTCGGCCTACACCAAATCTTAAACTCCTGCTTAGTTAGCAATATGCATTTGTAACTAATTGTGTAATGATATCATTGTTGCCTGGAACCAAAGACATATCATTTTGCTCATTCTGGAATTTAGAAGCAAAGTTTACATGTTGTTAGTGTCTTAAATGGTAGAATTTATCTTGGTTGTATTGACACACACAGTTACTTATCATCTGTGTAGTCATGGAAATTGATGCCATGCCTCCAGATAACCTGGCCAAGGGTAATATGTATAGAGAGATAATAGCTCAAGAACAGAACCTTGCTGGATACCATATGTCACAGAGGTCCTAGGACACCTCTTTGAGTAATAATAGCAGAAATATGTATTTCTGTTAGGTATGATCTGAACCCATTTGAGTTCCCTCCCCTCCCCCCACTCTGAACTAAACCAGCAACATTTCTTAGTCACTTTATAAGAATTTGATGATTAAATGGTGCACTTAAGACCATGAGCAAACACAGAAACATTGCAGAATGCACAAGTACGCTATTTTCAACTTTTAAAAGAATGCCTTGGAAATATGTTATATTCTGTCTATGACAAGAAATATGTTATGTTACTCATATGTTGGTATACTAATATACTAATGCACCACCACTTACTGTATTTCTTTATTTTATTTTTTCATTTTTGGAAATGAAAGGAATGCTACACAATGTTGTTTTTTATTGTTTATTTTTTAAATAAGGGCTGTAGGACTATTTTCTTTACAGAATGAAGCATACTGGATGGAAGGGGAAACATGACTGTGCTATCTGGATACAAATCACCCTCTTAGCCCTTTAAATGAATGGCATGTCTCCTCTCCGCACCAACAAATATTGATGAGTTAGCCACAGAATTTAGTCGTTGTCTTTGCTCTCTATCTCATCATTGGTGAAAAGGAAAACCTGGGCTTGTATACCTCCCTGTTGGTTTCATCGTGGCTATATTAATCTATTCCCATCTTCTATGATTACCCACTCCATTCTTTGCAAAAATGCATCTCAAACTCGCTCCCCTCTTTCGCCATATCCCATGTGCATTTGTAATTCTTTCCTTGCTTACTTTGCTGATGACTATACCCTTTCTCTGTTGAACAGGGCAAAGAGCCTGGCTATTCAATAAAAAGTCATCCTGATGGCTTGCATCAATGCCCAGCACTCAAGCTACCACTCCTGCTACCTAAATAAAACATGAAACATGCTGCTCGCGATAGCTTATTTTGGCACAAGACTGAATTTACTAGCATGTCGACCACCTACAACACCACTATATGCCACAACCTAAATATTCATGACCAGACCACAAGACTATATATTTTAACCTCAGACTGTGGTAAAACAGACCCATTTGGAAAAGGCCACCAACATTTACCTAATAAAAACCTCCCTGTCAAGTCTTTACAATCCACTCACCACATACTTACAATGTTGCTGGCACACCTTCAAATCACCTCATGTCTTTTTATCAATGAACACAACCAAATTGTCACATGATACGATTCTACTTTTCCTTTAATAGCCACGGCTACAGCTTCATAAAAAAGGATTATGAGATTACACCACCAGACAGTTAAACAGATGAAGCTCTGATGCATGTGGCATATATGCATGCAAAATATCAGGCAAAACACCTGATGCATGCACTCAGTATGATGCCCACAAAACACCTATAAATATAGCAAATATAGAATAGACTACAAATTTTGTAGTCAAGGTCACTCACATATTGGTCAAGCTATGAAATCACTTCTGGTCAAGACTTTTGTGACTATTGAAGAATTTTTGTCTCAGACCAAGTGGGAACCCTTCCTTCATTCTCAAAGCAAAGGGAACTACAACCATTGGGTTTTTGAATTTGGAGCATATATCATAGATTAATTCAGTTTCAACAGCTTTGGTGGGGTAGATTTAATGCCCACGTGCAGTGGCTTTATATAACTACGCCTAGGTATTCATTTGCCAATGAGAAGCACTACTTTGGGGAGTGAACATATTTTGATTCTGAATTTCAGATCGGTGAATCACAGTGCTTTAATTTCTACAATGACAAGCCATTCTGACAATCACCCAAGGGCATACACCAGCATGGCTGACGTTGCCAAGATGTACTGATGTTACCTCTCCTGTCCTTACTCTCTGCTCCTGCAGGGTACCTGGTTTTACCTGGTTCTTTTCTCTCCTACTTGACTAATCTCCCATATCACGTGCCTTTCTAAGGTTTACTATTCTTTTGTACACCAAGCCTCTGTTTGGGATTGCTTTGCTTTAATCTGTTGGGAATCTCATATTGGAATCTCAGTCTTGGGGCTTAAATTGAATCCCCCATCTCTCAGTAGTTGTTCATTACCTCATCTTCCCGCTGTTGACCTGGGGGGGTCATTCAAGACTCCTCCTTCTTCTTCATCACTTCTGAATTCGAGTCCTTTTGGTTAGGTTTATACAGACATATTTGTGAAGTGTATTGTGATTTCTCATCTTTGATATGAAAATTCTCCTCGGTTGACCTTCTCTCTTCTATTCTGTGTAACTATATCCAGTACAGAATTCTGCCGCAAGACTTCTACTCTTGTTAGTCCTCTTCTCCTTTGACTCACTGTTGTGGTTCAGATTAATATCAAACCCTTTTCTCCAGAGTGACTTAACAATAAATAATTTGATCACCTCTGACAAGACAAGTGCAAGCCTGCTATTATTGGATCATGAATTATTTAACTTCTTTGGAGGGCATACATTATAATCTGATAATTGGCCTGCTATGCTGCTTTAGACATTTCCAGTTTGTCCAGTGAGTTTGGAGCGTGCCCACCCAATACCTAATCAGTATCATAGTAACAAAACAAACAATAAAACAAAGAAACCCTAAACAGCAAAACCACAAAACTGAAATGCTATTAACTTGCTTTTACCAGGGGAAAATGGTATATTATGCTTTCCCTTGTAGTCGCAATAGTTTTTTTTTTTCTTCAAGTTTCTGAAGGGACTGCAAAATTGGGAGTGTTAAAGTCTCTACAGTGTGTTCACAGAATCTGAGGATCATTGGATTTTTGGAGCTCATACCAAAATACTGTAGATGCTTTGTGGCGACATACTTTTTCTGAGGCCATGATGGTCTTCTTGGCTCTGTAGAGCAAATGATTCTGAGCCAGTGCGTGTACAGTCTGCCCATGTGGATCTATTTTATATTTCAGCCTTTTAGCTCATTAGCAAATTTCCATGAAGCCAATAATCGCAAGCAGTTTTACAGGGACATTCAAATTCTCATGGTGACACTCCCTAACCCACAGAGCAGAGTGCATATTTGCCATTTGCAATTTGGCTGGAGGTGGCACTATGTAACCAAACAAGGTTGATGATGTACGAGAAGTCATCTAGCAAGTTTATTCACACAAACAACTGCAAATTAGGTAACAAGTATATTGCACATATATATCTGACAGCAGGAAATGCCACAGGAAATCTTATGGTCAAGAGTACATTTTACTTTCCTTATGTCAGTTTTGGCTTTTCTTTTCAGTGCAAAACATGCTACATATCAACAACCTGACTGTTTCTTTATTCTGGCCAGTCCTGAAATACGTACCTGCCATTACATGATTCCAAAACCAAGCTAAGTCATTTGTGATAGCTGTGACTCTTGTAATGTATTGTTCCCCTACATTCAGCGTTGGCGTCCCAGATGACTTCAAGAAAAGTGGAAAGTAGAGATCATCTGAGTTGCTCCGTGTTTTGCAGTTATTAGAGACCAAGTATAAACCCATATGAACCAGGCTAGAGGCTTCAAAACAATACACTATGAGTGGTTCACATCAATAAACTATTGATTGCACGTAATCCATTTTGAGGTTCCCAGAGCCTCACTTTCCAATCACTAATATTGTGTATGGATGATGAAAGCTGGCCATTACAATAATGCAGGACTGTCTTTTTTCAGTATTCATTAAAGCTAAATTCTCATTAAAGTTTTAAAGAGAGAGAATATTATTTGCCCAAACAATTTACATATAAACTTGAAAGTTGTTAATCCCATGGATCAAAATGTGACACAGCTGACCGAGAGCCTCACCTTCATGAATGACACCTAAAGACGAATATGTTTTTGGACAAGTGTAGATATATACCAAATAATACAAATAATGTGTGTGTGTTTGTGTGGTAGTCGCACATACAGGACATTTTGCTGAATCCCCCTTATTATTTTTAAGGGCCTTTAAAAAAAAACCTTTAAATTTGCTTTTCTTATGACAAACCAAGCTCACAGGCCCAAATAGAGTGCCCCTTGTTCCAATTTCATTCAAAAACAATGAGCATCTTTGAAAGTTCTCAACAACATGCCTTTATCCTTTGGAGTATTCAAAGTTCAGGAAGTCAGTCCACTTTCTCAGCTCACAAATATGGATGTTTTAGTGCATTTCCTGTGTTGATCACAATGTGCAGTTTATTGAGCATTCCAAGGACAGGATGTTTAAATAAGAATGCTGCTTAGACTCCCCTCATAAACATTTAATAACACAGGCACAGGAGATGGCTTGCTCTTGTCCTTACCTCTAATAGGTATGCCAGGGCTCAATGTTTGTAGGTCACAGCACCAGGTTTCAAACCCATTTACAAAACTTTTCACCTTTCAAAAATTGGGGCTGTTAGTCCTTGAAATTATTAACTAGTAAACAGTTTAGTTAATGATTTCAACATTATGAGAAATCACAGGGTAATTCCTTATCAAAAAAATTAAATAAAAACCATTGGTTGACTATACTACTTTTCAAACATCTAGTGTATCCTGTCAAAACTGTACACTGAAGGTTCTCCACTCCACAGACCTGCAATTATGATAATACCACAGTTTAAAGCAGTAAACTGAGCGAGAGGAAATCGTTGGAGGCTCAGTATAAGGTGGTGGGTGTGGTGGTTGATTGTGGTGGTGAGGGCAGTATTTTAGACAAGAGTTGCTGAGCTGGCAGTGGTTGAATGTTATTGTTATTTTTCATTAGAATTATCAATAAAAATTGTTCTCAATAATAGGCCTGTACGCTGGCATGCCCCACAGGTCATTGGCCACCCAGCCTGTAAGCATCGAAAAGTGTTTTTTAAGCAGTTGCTTAGTGGTGTCAGTTTACACATTAACTCTTCTCTGACTGATAAGGGAAGGGTGACTGATTTTTTTTCATTGTACCTCCTTGATTACTGCTGACAGTGGATCTGTATGTCAGGGGATTACAACACATTTTCTGTCGCTGTTTATACAAGCTCAGCAGATAATGAGCCTGGGCCGCAGCATTTCAGTTACCCTTTCCAAGATTGTCAAAAGCGCGTTCCTGCCACTCCGTACAGTAGCTTCTCTCGCGATGACACAGCAAGCAGTCGAGAAAAACAATGGGTGGTTCTTCTGGTTCTTATATGGCACCAGTCATCTAAACTGTGTTATTAGCAATGAATCCAGAAACAAGATACTGCTGGATCTGAAGGTAGAAAAGTTGAAGACACATATTTTATATGTGTAGTATAACTGTGAAACACTTATGTTTGGACTACACTTTGGACGAGATGATACAATAACTTTGCAGGCCATTTTTTGTCTTTGATGCCATAAAGCTCAACAGTAAATTCAAAGTTCAATGCACTATATAAAAAAACATTGTCCACAGAACCTATTATTTTTATTAAATGGAATCACAATTATTTACAGATTATATTACTTATTATTATTATTTACTATTTACTTACTGGATTGAGAGTAACTGGCAAAATAATTGTGGGTTACAAAATTGAACAGCAAAAGTAAATACAATACACAATGTTGTGGGATTTTTTCCCCCCTTACCATTCAAGCTTGTCATTTATTCATAAAGTAATTGACTGAACTCATCAAATGACCATCGCTGGCATTCTTTTGTTTTTTGTTTTGCCCACCCCACGAGAAAAAACAACAGCAGAGGCTTTACCCCGGGACTCCTCGGACTCTTAGTGGGGTGTCTGCTAAGCAGAGGGGACGCGAAAGCGAAAGGCGTTTACGGCCTTTTTCCGTCGGAAGGCACACGGACGCATACCTGCGATTCGCGGAGGTCTGCTTGTGGAAGCCGGCGGCCGTCAGGCATGTTAATTGCAGGCTTTGAGTGAAGGGAACAAGCAGCAGCTGTCGAGCGAGGAAGCGCAGGGCCCTGGGGCATGTCTGCCTTGCGCTGTGGCTGCACACACACACACACACACACACACACATGCACACACACACGCACGCTAGCTAGGGAGTGCACTGGCATGCAGGCACGGCGGCAGCGCGGAGAGGGCCGCAGACGCTCAGCTCTGTCACCGCACGGGTGTGGATACGAACAACAAGCAGGAAATCGCTATTGCGCCCTCACACGCAAGGAATCTCATCTCAGCTCAAGCAATGAAAATCATGGTCATACATTGATAAGGGAATGTATGTAATATATACGCATAAACATACACATACACATACACACACACACACACATACACAGTATTATATTAGGAACTCATGGGAAGAGAGACAGGCAACTTTGTTTATCATACAGTATTTTTTCCAGTGCCAAATTTGATCATTTGGTTTTCAGATCAGCTGGAAGTCCCACAGGCATTATCCTGGCCTGGATTCTGCCACCCATAGCACCTGTGACTGGGGACAGTGGAACTGCGTCCTGCCAGTGGGCTTGTGTCCCAGACCTCTTTGCTCTGTAAATGCTCTACAGGCTGTGAGGCGTGCAGCTCTTCCTTGGGAAATGAAAGCGTGAGTTGGATACACCACGACAGTTAGCGGATCCCAGGGGATGAGTGGAATTCATGGACACTGTGGATGAAGTTCCAACCCTTTTCCACTTCTACGGCCTTTTAAAGCAGAGGGGAGAGTGAGGGAGAGGGTGAAAAAGACAGACGGACAATGGGAGCAGAAGAAAAGAGAGAAATGGTGTCAGGAAGAAGGAAGAGTGATAGTTTTTACATGTTAGCTATGTCATCAGAGCAGATATCATATGCCTCTGACAGTTCCTGATCAGCTTGGTGGCAAACCCCAAATATTGAGAGAAATAATATTTGTTTTATTACACATCAAAATAAACAACATAACGTAGTAATATCAACATCCTGCTTCTGACTTGACGGCTTGAACTCTGCAGGAGTTGGTCATGAGTTTGTCATGAGACAAAAGGCCACCTGGCTGCCCCAGTCTCTATGACAGACGGATGACACGCACAAAAGAAACTGCTATTTGCCTGTGTGAAATCATTCCAAATTATAAAAAATGTGAAGGTTTCAGATTTAAAATGTAGAATGATTTTTGGAAGTTTTTTAGATGTATGCATTTGTCAATGAGGAAACAGAGGTATTTCTCAACAGGTTTTTCCTTTTATATATAAACACACCCACACATCCCACAACACTGTTAAACAGTATTTGAGTTCATGATTATAATCAAACAGATTCAAATATGAGGTGTGTTTTGTCAGACACACTTCATCCGCAATGTTCAGCTGTGTATTTCCCGGACACCAGCCCATGCTGGAACTGTCCCCTATGTGACACTGTGAAAAAGACCTCCCCACCTAAATCTGTTCCTCCTCCTTCAGGACAAAGCCCTGACATTGGCCTCAGAAACCTGTGACGAGGGGTCCCTCCTCCGTTCAGCTGTGTGGACCCCCCCCCCCCCCCCCCCCGCCTCACTTCATCTGGGGGGGGGGGATTGGAGCTCAACGCCCCTCCATGAAGAGCTCTATTGTGCCCAGATTATTTTATTGTTTTCAGATGTTGGAACTTCCAACACAAAAGGGGAAGAAGCAGGCCGCTCAGGCTGCATGCGCTGGCCGGCCGCCGGGGAGTCCGAACTCTTTAAGGGCTGGAGGGATGGACACATGACTCAGGAAGTGACCCCTGCGACGCGGGATTACAAACAATGTCCTCTCACAACTTCTGCACTCCCGGAACGTACCACTGCCGAGACAGCTGAGGGGGGGAGGGGGGGCGGCGGCGGCGGTCGAGCTCTCGGCAACCTCACTTAAAAAGGCCGAGGCTAGCGCGCTAACGGTGAAAAGCAGCCGAACGGAGGTGAGCGGGCGGGAGGGGGGGGGGGGAGGCGGAGATCGCCCGCTCGCTCGCTCTCCGACCGCGGACGGGAGAGCGTTGTCGGCGAGCTGCGTAGCGCGGTAAGGAAAGGTATATCCCGGCACGCCGGCATAATGGGTCCGATTCAGGCTTTTCAGCCATGGAATCCCGTGTCTGTCAAATAGCATGTACCAGCAGACTTGTTTTGTGATGGCAGCGCAGTGCGGAGGGGAAGCAGGCTGACGCGCTGAATGGCTCCTTTGTTCTGGGCGCTGCGGCTTTTTACATTCTACAGACCCTGCAGATACGACTGCCACTGCATGAGAAGAGAATCAAAATGAGCTTCTCCCCCCCTCTCCTCTCCTCTCCTCCTCCTCCTCCTCCTCCTCCTCTCCCTCTCCTTCACCCCGGTCTCTTCCACCCGATCCCCCCCCCCAACCCCCACCCCCCACCCCTGGGAGAGATGGATGTCGCTTTGCCCCCCCCCACGTGGCACCGCGGGGGGCGCCGTGTACGTTGCGCGTACGTCCGCGCGCGGCGTGGCAGTGTGGAGGAAGGATCAGCGATCTCGCGGCGCCCACGTGACTCCTCCGCCAAGCTTCGGTACGGAGGGGCGAGAGAGCGAGCGCGCAAAAGCCTGGATTGCATCCTCCCCCTCACGCAGCTCCGTGTGTGACTCACACAATTGCCGCACCGTGAGAACTCATAAAAGAACCTATCTGCACATTCTCTGTTTTCAACTCCGTTCTTTAAATAGCCATACTCCCCCATACAAAAATCCATGCATTAAAAAGCCTGAATCATACATGACTTAAAGAGACAGCACCTGTATCGCAGCGCTTAGATACGAGCCGCTGCAGAAAGGACGAGTGACTGTGGGTGAGAGTTGTGTTGCGTATATGCTGTGTACATGTGCATGCATATGTATATATTTGTTTGTTTGTGCATGTATGTGCGCATATATATATCGACATGTATGTGTGTCTGAACAGTATGCATGTAAGTATTTTTATGAATTAGTTTATGCGTGGTTGGTGATATCTGCCTGTGAGTAAGGCCTTTATTCATGCAAACATGTGTGTGTGTGTGTGTGTGTGTGTGTGTGTGTGTGGTTGCCTCGGGTCCACCTCTCTCTCGTTCCCTCCCTCTCTGTGGTGTTGCTCCTTCACAATGAGAGGTATGCACCTGGTTTGTCAGGCGGGGAGAGGAATGCTGCAGCCAAGCTGCCCCGCCTGAGGAAACAGGCTGGAATGTGGCTCCAACCTCCATTCACTTCAGACTGCACAGGAACCTGCAGGTTCAGGTACACATGTCTGCACTACCAGCCAGCCCTTGGCACAGGGTCAGCCGGTGGTGTGTGTGTGTGTGGGTGTGTGTGTGTGTGTGTGCGCGCACGTGTGTGTATGTGTGGGTGTATGTGTGTGTGTGTATGTTTGTGTGCGTGTAAGTGCGTGTGTATGTGTGTGAGTGATTGTGTGTGTGTGCATTTGTGAGTGTGTATGTGTGCGTGTGTGTGCAAGTGTGTGTGTGTGTGTGTGTGTATGTGCGTGTGTCTATGTGTGCATACGTGTGTGCGTGTGTGTGTGCATGTGCGTGTGTGTGTGTGTGTGTTGCGTGTGTACACATGCCTGCATATCTGTGTGTGCATGCGTGCCGATGAACAAAATGTTTTCGGAGAACAACCTGAGAGCAATTAAATTTTCCTCAGAGCAAAAGCTGTATAATTTTCTTTGCTTCACGCATTGTTATTAAGTTGTTCCAACACACTGCAAATTCCAGCCAGCAAAAGGGGGCTGATGCTTCTTTGGGAAGCCGTCTTTCTGTCTCGCTGAGTGCCTGCAGCCATGTGCGGCCATCTCTGACAGCCTACCTCGGTTTCATCTGAGTCCGTATCCAATGTCAACACATTGGGGCACGTCCATGTGGTTCTGTTGGGCAAGTCTACCAGGCCCTGTGAAACATAGCAAATTCACATTAGCCACACGCTCACCTGTAACAGAACACGCCGTATGCATATTGCAAATAGAGCAAAGAAGAGGAAAGTATGCACGTCTATCAATCAAAACATAAAGCGTGCATATTGTAATTAAGGAGAAGCATCAATGAGCACATTGACACAAGGCACATGCAAATTTTATAGCGTCCCCCTTTTTTCAGGATGTACTGGAGAGATTCTGGCCTGCAGAACTGACAAAAGTCAGCCTTTTCCTCCTCCTCCTCAGCTTCTGCAAACACACTGAAGCGGCTATGCTCTGGGCCTGACTCAACGCAGCGAGCCCACATTAGAGGTAATTGCTGAACACGGGCAGTTAGCAGATGAAGGGGCTTCACAGACTGCGTGCCTGCCACACACGCACAGACACACACTGAAACACGCATGCACGCATACCGAAACATTACGCCTCTTAACTGATAAGAAACGATTAGTGAGTTTCCTATAGCAGCAAGCATGTGTCGCTGCCCTGACAAGAAAGATTATATAACAAAAAGCAGCCCTACCACAGCCTCGAACCCTTTCGAGAAAACAAAGTTCATCCGAGTGACTTCCATGCATTAGGAATAACACCTTTTCAGGCTTTTTTTTAAAGGAGGCTAAAGCAGCAAAAGTCTACTCATAGAGGTGTCTTTCAGGGGCAGTTTGGAGAATGGAAGTCTTGAGACTCGCAAAACCAATTGATTTCTGTGTTTTTTTGTAAAAAAAAAAAAATCCCTTGTAGAAAGTACCAGGTTTTCAGGTTTCGTTTTCTCAGATGGAACAAACAAACAACCTCTAGAGGAAAATGAAACAGGGCCATTTGGTTTCTATGACCAGAAGTATACTTGGTTTTACTTGTGGGCTATTTACAAGGCATTAACAGGGAATGAGCCTAAACTTCCTCTTTCACTTGAAAACATAGGTACTTTGCTCTTGGAAGTAGGTGTTGGCTACATGATGTGAAACTTGATGTCATACAGCTCAGAACCTTTTGGTTTGTGGCTCTGTCCCATCAAAATAAATTGTGGTGAACAATCTTTATGTTTGCACTGACAGAAGTACACCCATTTACACCATAACCAGGGCTGGTATAGTAATATCAAAATGCAACTCTCTTTTTACATACACCTGGCAAATATGTTCTGGTCTTCTGGATTTTGGGTAACAGTTTCAACGTGACAGTGTCATCAAATAAATTTCTTTTTGGCCTGTTCCTTGCCTTATTATTGATTGGAAAATGTTTTCAAAGCAATGTGCTTAATTTAATTTGGGGTTAAATACTGTTGCTTATAAACATTTTATAAACATTTCCTGTGCTTCCCCTGGGTCTGCCTCCATCATGCAGTTTAAAAGTTTTCTGCTATAATGAATATAGTTCTAGAGAAATAACAAGGCAAGCCAAGGCAGTATGTTTTTTACTTTTATAGAACATATAGCATAGGCAGATTACCAAGTGTTGCTTGCTGATGCTTTACTACATATCTGTACTATCTCATCATGCTCAGGTCAATAATAATTGCTCATTTTGATGTAATGTAAATACTTGAAAACAGTGCCTTAGTAAATGGATATTTGCATAAATGTTGCCTATTCATTTTGGGTCTCTCAAATATACGAAAGGAGTGAACTTGCGTGAAATACTACAGAGCTGTAGCTGCCAGTAAATGTATTGAATTGTATCGATTGGGTGTTACCAGAGACCCACCTCAGAGCTATCTGGTTTGAGCCCTAAGTGAAGTGTCATACATTTTGATAAAGCTCCCTGATAGGTCAGTCTGAGTGGTCAATGTGATGCGTGGGTGGCTTGTGGCAGGGTAGCGCATTCACGCTGCACTGAAGGCAGTGTGTAAGGCAGCAATCATTGCTATAGCCAAAGGCAGGAAAACACCAGCAAATACAACTAGATTAAAGACTTTGTGCACACTGTGGTCAGTATTTATATAATATTGGACTTTTTAAACAATATGCAGTGTTTACATTGTTCTGCATTACTCCTGCTACTTTTCTCTTTCAAACTTAACCAGACAGGGATATACACAGATTTGACTGTTTTCTCAACATGACACAGCAAACAAATAACAATGATGATGGAAAAAGTCCATGAATTTTTCCTTTAAAACACCAGAGAGTGATTCCAGTGTTTTATTTCCCCTCTCATCCCGGAAGGCAGCTATTTGGTGCAGCAATATATTTCCTCCCCAAGGAAACACAGCATTACGATTAAAGGTTCCCACATGAAGGTTGTATAACCAACAATCTGACATTCATCGGTCACGATGCATTGCTATAGAATTATATATTCACAAAAATGCAATCAATGAACAACAACAGTATTATTGTTATTGATATGTGGATTATCTGAGGATTCTGTCTTTTGGAGGATGTCATGCACAACACAATATCCATTCTTGAGCTACAGAGTGTGTGGAACCTTCGAGATCACTCATAATCAAGCACATAGTTCATTAAATTTTATTTATGATTTATTTTTGTTGTCTTGTTTTTACATCGTTCAACATCTATCACCTACTATTTTAGAAACAATATATTTAACCACTTATGTTTGTAAATTTGTCAAAAATTCAATAAGCAAATGGTAGTAATAAACTCCCAACTTCCAGAAATCTCTGAGATGCTGCCAGTTACTCGTTACATCTGTCCAGAGAGGGGTTATTGCATTGCACGATATAACCATGGCTCTCTCTTTATCTAACACGCACAGAATATCATGAATGATTGTGTAAGAAATCATGAATACATTTACAATAGAGTGCGTTCAGTACTGTGGAGGAGATCTACTGTGAGTGCTTTTATAAAACTACTGTGTACTTGCCTTTGGAATGATTCATTTTGTGGTTAATAATGACACCTACTGGACATTTTATGATTGGCTACAGAGATTTTTTCTTTTTTGTCAAAATTAATTTGATCAACTCATTCATTAAATATTTTGTCAAATCGAATGTGTTAAGTTATTAATTTTCCTTATTTATCATTACTGATTAATTAATAAATACCATGTCATCATGCTTATTATTGTAGGTATATACAGTATATGGTACAGGCCAAAATTGTTAGGCCACCTGTGGTTTGAAATAAATAAATAACTTTAGGTAGAGAAGAATTCAGTCAATGTATTCATATTTACTGAATAAAAAACCAAAGTGTAAACATTTTTTTTCAGTTTCTATCTACATTACGACAAAAAGATGAGTTTTACTTATAAAATAATCTTAGACACAACTTTTCTCAAAATAGCTCACCAGCGCTCGTTCTACTTAATCATGTTCAATCAGTCATCTATGTCTGACTTTTTTCTTTCTTCTTCTAATTTCTCATGACTTCCATTACTTTCACTGGGGCAACTCTGGTCCTTACGTTGACAAATGACAATAACCAAATTGAAAGGCAATAAAAGCCTATAATCAAGACTAGATACTGAAAGCTCCCTTATACCTTCACTAAGTAAGCAACTGAACACTCATGACTAATCAAAAGCACCTGTGAAGCCATTTGTCCTGAACATTATGGTGCCCTGAAATGGGGGGACTATTTCCCCCATTTGCTGTAATTTTTACTTTGAGAAACCAAAATGTATACAAATTATCATGAATAAAATCTGGGATTGTGCACTTTGACCACATGTCCACAAATCTAAATTTGTAGATCACAGAGCCAAATAAAAGAAAAAAATATGTCTTTGTCCCGAACATTATGGAGCTTATGTATAAGTAGAAGGTGCACTGTAATATTTACCCACATGAGGGCATTAGAATGCTATTCATGTACAACAATAATATGCCAATGCAAGACAAACGAATGATTTGAAATGAGTTATACATATTTTTTGTATCTACATATATATCAGCCAACCACAAATTAATTAATTAATTAATTAATTAATTAATTAATAATAACATTTCATATTTTTTTATTTACAATTTTATTTATGTATCATATATGCTCCCTGTTATTCTCTCCTGCAGACATGAATCAGCTGTTCTAAGATGAGTGACAGCCATAACAATTATCATTCCTCTTAATTCAATATGTTTTCTGCTCCTAGACTGGATTGGGCTGGCTGATATTTCATTTATCACACTGCATACCACTACTCAGAGATGGCACATGCATTGCACAGCATCTGCTGAAGTACAATGCAGTAACTGACAGCTGCATTAATATTGACTGGAATTAATCCAGAACTTCATAATATGCTATTTTCTAGAGATGACTCACAATGACTCACAATCAACTGACTTACTCATTCTTTTCATAATAAAATGAGGTCAGATACTCAACAATTACAGAACTTAATGACATATACAAGATCTAAAGATTAATGAAATAATCAACATTACTTTACTTATTAAGGAACTTTGCGATAACAGCAGAAACTCACATTAAATTCCACACTCTACCACAAGAACATAACATTTCCAGCAACTATCACATCATTAAATATGACCGCTCAAATGACAGATTCTTTCATTCAGCATCGTTGGCTAATGTGTAGCACTCACAGATGTTCCTGGCAACTGTGACAGTAACATATAAAAAATAAATATTGCTGTTGCCAGTTGAATGATAACTTGGCAAAAAAAATTTTTTTACGATCATCCTATTCAAGCTACACTGGAAAAAGTAAAACCTAACAAATAATTTCCTGGTTATAGAACTCAGCCATGTGTCCATCAAACACCAGATTCATATGCATATTATTACTGAAATAGTGATTTGAAATATGCAAGTTTAATCATTTAATCACAAATTTATGTTGTACCTGATGCTATGATTTTGATTTCTCAGGACATTTCTGCACAAAACTTCTACACAGCGTGCAGAACAGCATCAACTGATAAGGACGGGCTAACGCCACTGCTGAAATCTCCTGGTATACCGGCCAGGGTGTCAGATTAACTCTGTGTGATTAGTGTTGTGTGTTGAGGCATTTGACAAAAAACAATCACCCTGTGTTCCAGGTAACAACTAATTGCAGGCTGTTAAAGTGCCATCAGCTAAAGACACATCAAAATGACGTTGGCATCACTACCCATGGGTGCTGGGACTCCATTAAACAACAACATTACAGGGAACATCTGACATGACAAAGAGCTGTAACTGCATAGGTGTTGGGATGCCATGGACTTTGACAAGGTATATCTGGCCTTGCAGTCTACCCAAAATGTCAGTTCATCCCAGAACTCAATGGCCATCCAATCAAAAGTATAAAGAATCTCATATTGTTAAGTTGTTCAAAATGAAACAAGCTCTGTAAAGTACAATAAATAAATAAATAAATAATAGCGGTTGGATATTCAAGATAATGAATTGCTTGACTTTGAGTGACCATTTTCTGCATTGAAACTGTCAGAGTTGATGCAAGTGAATGATGTTAGCTCATTAGTATGTTGACAATGAATCATACATGAACTAAAGGGACAGACAACAGCTTTGATACTGGCCTCAAAGGGGTGCTACACAAGCAATACATGCAAAATCTGTGTGTGTGTGTGTGTGTGTGTGTCCAGTAGTGTGAGGACATCTGTGATTATATGTGGTTAAATGTGGACGTCAATATTTCACTAGGGGAAGAGTGATAATCTAAAAGACTGAAGTCTGAGGCTTCAGTTCAAGTTACCCACAATGCAGTTGGCCCTTTGTCTTTGAGTAATGATTTCAAATAACATTGCATTTCTTTCTGCAACATTTTTCAATAATTTTTTAAACTTCTAAACTGTTTGTAGTAGGGGGGAAATGTTTTCCAAAGGAATTCTAAGTTAAAAGCAAATTCTCATTACAGTTAGATTTCCTGATATAACTGAAAGTGAAAGCTGAACTACGGCATGTAATAGTCACCGTTCCCTTTTGACGTTTGTGTGGTTTCACAATGGTGAATCTGGCCGCTCAGACTGCAACACAGTTAGTGTTGCAACACACTAACACGCAGGCAAAGCAACCTCAAATCTTTAGGGCCCAAAGTGAATTACATAACACTATGTGGGGCCTTAAATATTTAAGCAACTGTTATGTAGATACTTTGTAATAATAATAATAATAATAATAATAATAATAATTATTATTATTATCATTATTATATAAAATCCTAATCATATTTTGGGTAGGGGGCTCCTTTAAACATTTCATATGCAATTGTGTGTGTTGTTTCAGCTGAGCCTGCCACTCTAGTTCCGCTGAACATAGGGAGAAACGAGAGGGAGATTAGACAACTGTCAGTGTTGGATTTCTTCCAGAGCTGATCAATAATGCATTGTTAATTTGACCCCCGTTATCCCCTGGGTTCCAAAGAGCTGGATTGTTTTCTGCTCAAACCTCGCCCTTATGTCCTTGTCTTCGACAGTCATGGGATGGGCGGGGGACTTGTTCACCCCTGAAGTATTCTGTTTATAAACATCCTCTTGTAGACCGGTAGTTGACCTCCTCCTCATTTCACCCACATTGGACTTGACGTTCTGTTGTGGCTCCTCTTGGATTGATCCAATTTCCTATGTGTGGTGTGCTGCAGCATGATCAGATCCAGTCGTTGGTGTATCTCAGTCAAAGATGACCACAAGCTCCTTGTTCAAAGGGAGGCTTTTCTTTGGTGGTTCACCTAGGAGTGCACATGGGGGGCCAAGCTTGACCTAGTTCCTTGGAAACAACTCTTATGAAATCCATATGACTGTTTTAAAATGTTCTCCCACTTTACCACATTCAAAACAAGTATATTCTTCTCCCCCATTCACCCCTTCCATCTCCTTCCTACCACAAGCATGAACAAAATACCAAGTTAAGTGGGTCTTTGGATATAAGCATATTAGGATTACAATTTTCAGTGGTATTATGTAGTAATTGTGTTACTTACAGTATATATGGTGATATCATTTCAGTTTTAGGCCTGTACATACGACACAATATGCTGACCTACACTGTTCAGCAAGGGAACAGTGTCCTAAAGCAATCAATCAGATTAGAGACTGTGTTTCACCTGAGAGCCCAGAGGTTTTCTGATGGGGAGTACCACAGCCACACAGCACAACAGCACTTAAACAGCCTCTTGGCCTGTCTTCTTTGTAAGGACAGCTTCCTCATATTAGACTGGTGGGGATGCTTAGATAGTGAAACTCTGACTCACAGACAATAATGGAAACAACCTGGAACTTACACAGTACACAGTAAGCGCATACACAGTAGGCCCATGCAGTCCCTCATTTGACTGGCTAATTTTCTTGGAACACTTCTGTTTGTTTCTTAATCACTTGTGAAAGGTGCTCTTTGTATGAAAAAGTCGTCATACGCTGGTTTGCTGTCTTGCGCTGCTTTGAAGCTTTTCTATTATGAGACAAATATCCCTGGAATAAAAACCCTTATTTTGTTACTGGCGGCTAAATACAACAAGAACACAGTAACTGCCCTGTGTCTACTCCAGAGTTTCGCCGGGGCCATCCAAATGTGAAATAAATGCCTGCTTGCAGACAGATAGACACTCGTAGCTTTGTTCGTTGATGGTTTCCCACTGCCGTGATGAGAGCGAGCGGACTTCCGCTGTGTTGTATTGCAGTTAACTAACAAAAACATAGCAGAATATTTTTTTAAAGAATTAAATGCAACTATGAGATAATAAGCTCTCAAGTGCCTCAGGTAATGGCACTTGGTATGGTGCAGGCTGGGCCCTATAGCTGAGACGTCGCTGGTGGTCATTGGCTGACAGCTCCACTGCTAAGACACATTTGGCTTCATCTGGTCAGGGTTATTGGGCTTCAGCAACATTAGGTACCCACATGCTACCAGTTATCAGTGATAGATACAGTACGCTTTCCATCCTCTCGGTGCTATCTCTCCGGTAGTGCTGTGTGTCCTGTAGAGGATTAAACAGCCACTGTTGGTGCTCTAATAGAGGAGTGCACATGCTTCAGCTGCAGTGATCCTAGTGTGTGTAGCTTGGTGGTAACTTGAGAGGCACCAGTGGATTTCCATATGGGGGGGGGGGGGGGGGGGGGGGGACGTGATAATGACAAAACAAATAGTTCAATGTAAAATAAATTAAAAACAGACAAAGGTGCCATGGATACATAGCAGCTATAGGACAGGGAATATGAAAAACGGGTGGAGAGGGATGTTTGCTTAGGGGTCCTCACTCACATGTTCAACCATTTTTCCACTTCCCAGCTGAAGCACTTCTTCTGGTTAGATCAGGAGCTCTCTGCCCTAAACTTACCCTTTCTTCTGCAGGTTCAACCCCCTCCATCTTCTTCTTCTTCCTGTCCTCCTCTGATTCCCCTTATCATGCCAACAAAATTAATTATTTTCTGTTGGGAGGGATGGCTTTGGTAAATGGTAAATGGACTGCATTTATATAGCGCTTTTATCCAAAGCGCTTTACAATTGATGCCTCTCATTCGCCAGAGCAGTTAGGGGTTAGGTGTCTTGCTCAAGGACACTTCGACGCGCCCAGAGTGGGGTTTGAACCGGCAACCCTCCGACTGCCAGACAATTGGTCTTACCTCCTGAGCTATGTCGCCCCAAAATGTCGCTTTCCTCCACCGAGCAGCTCACAGGAGCACCAGATTTCTGTGCACTTTGTGTGTGTGTCGGCTCTTTTAAGACAAGCCCTAAGTTCAATGCAGCACACAGGCAGAAACGGCATGAGAGAAAGCTAACAATGAAAGAGTCTCTGAAGTCAGTCTAAGGTTAACATTTAAAAAATTTGCTCTTAGCTTGTGAAAAAAAGAAAACTTTACTCACTAATTGTTCTGGCACTATTTAGTACAGCACCGGCTTACTACAGTGGGGCATTTTTTCAGGATAACTTATACAGGATAGCCAGTATTTTACACATTTATTCTGTTGCATTTTTAATACTGATTCTATGGAAAGATGACAAATACATTTCTTAGGGGCACATTAGCAGTGTGCCACCTTTAAACCTGCAGTCTTCTGGTTTTGGAATCCTGGACTGGAATTCCATGCCAAGAGGCTCTTGTCTCTGAGCTGTGCTGTTGTTGTACTTCTGTACAGCATGTGTGCTCGACCGCATCTCGTCCTCTCTTCCTGCTTGTTTAGAGGTAGTGAGCCGCAGTCACGCACTCAACATTTACACACGAGCGCTCGCGTTAGCGTACACTTTTTCAAACCTCCACCGCTGTCAGGGCGCACAGAAAAACGCACGGATACAAGTACGCGTACGCGCACACACACACGCACACGCATGAATGCGTATGCGCTGCACAGTACAGCGGGAATAAGACAACGCACATGCGACCTCATCCCGCTCTGAAGCAGTACAATACAAATAGGCTTACGCTGGAGGCTACATTGAGGTTACAGAAACCAGGGTTAGCCTTTAATGATTGATTCGCCCTGAATGTTAGCTCTGATTAGCCCTGAATCTGTTTTCAGTGGTGTTTGAAAGGGCCTGTTGAGGCATGCAGGGTGCAGACAATTACCGCCATTCAGCAGAGAGAAGTCGGAGGACTATTTATAGAGCCGCTGCAGCTGGAAGTGTTAAGTGCTCGCTGGTTACTTTGGTTTGACTTTGAAGTCTGACTCATCCCGTGCTTGTTTAATGTCCCTGCGCTTCCATTCGCTGTTTCTCCCTCAAAGTTTTGCGCCGATTGAGGAGCGGCCAATTAACGCCACCGCCGCCGCACTTTTCCGCACCGTTCCCCCACAGCTGTCCGCCATCCCTTCATTCAGTCCCAACACGTCTGCTTCTTCCTCCTACCCTCATCCGTTCGTTATCCAGGTTGGTCCTTCCTTCTTCTCTCTATTTCTCTCCCCCCTCAAGCCGTTTTAGAGCCCGTACCCTCTAGGGTTCACAGAGAGAATAATGGAGAATAAAAAATCATCATCATCAGAACACTGTCGTATCTTGGTTTTATACCTGGTTGTAAAGCATATCAGATTCAAGCTCAGATCATTTCTCTTCTGTTATGAAATGGATGTTATTAACTGCCAAGGTATTTAATGGATGTTAACACCTCTCTCAATATACTGAACGTTAATGATATTTCATAAAAGATTACATGTCATAACACTAATTAATTTTAAATATAACACGTTTGAAAATTTGCTGTGTATGAAAGAAGTATTTGTAAAACTTGTAAGTACATATTGCTTTCCTGAAAAATCTGCTGATTTCTTTTACCAGACAGTACAGATGTATTACCACTAGAGGGAAGTATTGGCCTTCCTACCGGCACTACAGTCGTCAGGCTGAATTGCAGGAGGGAACAGTTGAACTTCCAGGCATCATGGAGGCTTGCATAGGGTGACACCTTACACTGCAACCAACCAGCTGCTTATTTCAGTTATTCTCTGGTTACATTTCCTGAAATCCTGTCTGTGCCCTAAATGGTTTTGGTGACATATCCATGCTTACTGTTACTTACCACCGAAAAAGTATTATTTTCATTAGAGCATTATTTAATTTGAACAGTAGCCACAAGTGTTATTAACAGCTGTGGTCATGTTTTTTTGTTGTTGTTGTTGTTGTTGTTCTTTTTTTGATTGTGCATTGAGCTTGGAAATTTTTTTATTTTTACATTTATCTACTGGTTGAATGCATCACATTAAAACATTCATACAGTAAGTACACACCACATCAAGAAAGGCCATGAAAAGCCAGGCACTGATCACACCAAAACCAAAACTTTATTGATAACCAGACGGAGACAAAACCAACAGCACAGGGAGACCCTGAACTGTTCCACCCAGGCAGTGCTGAATCTATTGTGGCTGACTTTGTGCACCCCCTTGCTTTGTGCACCCCCTGCGTCACCTTCAACAATGCAAAATCACATGAGCAGCTTCTCCTCTGATAAACACATATCTGCACTCTTCCCATCGGACCCGACGTCAGAGATCAGTGCCACTAAACACGCACTTGTCTGAGTGTGGGGACGACATGAAGGGGCGCTGCTTGGAATTCATGTATTGTCCCTAGGTTGTTCTTTTGAGTGCGTTAGAGATTTTAGCGAGATTCCTTTTCCCCCCCTTCTAGTTTTCATTAAAAGGCTCTCCAGACACGAGCCGTGCCTCACAGAATACATGCATAATGTGGGAGAATGATAAAAAAAGACACGTGTAAAGCAACATATACATATGGCGCTTGATATTGTTCCTTTCAGGTATTCTTTTGGGTGTTTTCATTTTGTTTTTGATTTTTCTAGTTGTTACACTCAAAGGAAGCTGCCTCGACTCAGCACTTCAAAGACGCAGAAATCCCACATAGACAGACCACATTTCTGTGGAGCGCAAGATGCAGGAACAGAGAGTGATTTGGGTGAGATTGTATCTTCTCATTTAGAGACTTTTGTCTCCCCCACAGTCAATTGGTCCTGCTCCATTCCAGGTTGTCTGGACCATAGACAATATCTTTGTACAATATCTTCACACCAATGAGTTCAGAAGTTGATAGAGCAGACTGCATTACAACGCACATTTGTGCAAAATAATATAATTTCAGAATAATTTTTATTTGATCATTAAAGCAGGCCAGGCCTTTGTGTCCTTTTTTTTTGCTGGTTGTTAATTAGTCAGTTCACATTATTTTTTGTTAGCAAAAAGAAAAAAAAAAAATAAATAAATAAAAGAGTGCTGTTTGACGGAGTGTAGTGGGTTAAAAGTGGAAGCAGAAAACATGCAGCCTTTGCACAGACATACGCAATGCTGTGTTCATATTGGAACGCATACTTGACATCCCTCATCTAAAGGGGCACTGTCCCGCAACCGGAATGACACGAAATACCAGAGCAGCCACCGGAACCCAGGGCTGGAAGAAAAGACCACTGTTTTGGAACATTCCCTGATTGTTTTAAGAGCTCAGATGTGCTCTTAGACAGGAACGGGAGTTCCTGCGTGCACGTCTGTCAGGTCGCACTTGAGGCTGTCGGAACTGGGAGCGTCACGCGAGGGCTATCGCTGCGGTGCGGGCGACCTCTGACCCCCTATCGGCCCCGGTGTTTACATTGCTTCGCAAACCAAACTCTCCGGGAATCTCCGCTGCCTCGCTCGAGGCCTCACAGCTTTGTCGGGGCAGAGCGGATCTCAAACGACCGTTCAACGACCGCGCCGGGTTCACTAACAGGAACGCACCGCAAATACGGTTACCGGGCTGGGTAACAGCGTTTGGCAGCGAGCAAAGTTACTTTGCGAAGTCTGTGGGCGTATTTTATTAGCAAAGCTAAGGGGTGGTGGAAATTTCATTTCCAGGGTTTAATGGAGTGAACATCCAGGACTGTTCGTAAGCAGGGTGCAGATTTGTCCTTGAACTGTTCTCCCTCAGGGTCTCCACTCAAGTACAACTGGAAGATAATAATTAGCTGCTTTTCTCTCGATCGTCTATATTCTCCGTATAGCCGGGCAGGTGGAAGCAGCTCTGCTGCTGGTGCTGGGGCAGGGAGGAGAGTTTTCCCTTTATCGCTCAGCTACTTCTTTGCTTCTTGACGCTTGATAGCCATGTTCCCAGGGGCTGCGGAAAACTACGAAAATCCACAAGCTAACGCCTCCCGAATTAGGCAGAGCTTTGAGAAAAATAATAAAGTAGCCTAATAAAATAGTCAGTGAACCCTCTGCATTACTGTAACCGGGTCCCAGTGAGCTGTGCGTATCGAGCACGGGGGGCTGATTGGTGATGCGAGGCAGTCGTTAAAACAGCATCCCTCGGCACAAAGCGGCGGCGGCACACGACAGCGCCACAGCCAGCAGATTTCAGATTTTTTTTGAGTGACACCGCTGTGAGCGCGCTCAAACCGTCGCCTCGTCGGGAGCAGCTCCTCGCCGTTCCTCGAATAATCACTCCTCTGGAGCAGCTCTCGTCGTTCCCGCGTGCGGTGAACGAGATCCGTAGCGTCCCGCGACTCGGGGGCGGACGCCGCGCGCGCGGGACGGCGTCACGCGCTATCTGGGTCAGCCGCGCTCCCTCCCCGCGTCCCCGCGTCACGCAGGGGCGGCCGCGTGTCACCGGTTGACCTGATTTTTTGGAGGACTGCCCGCGACAAGGCTGCTCGGACACGAGGTCCAAACGCTGACCAGGCGAGAAGATAAACACGGAATTCAGCCCTCGCCAATGTCGACAGGCTGACGTCGTCAAAGATACCCAGCTGAATCTTATTAATCTGACTGGGGGGGGGGGGGGGGGGGGGGGGGGTGACGTGGCACTGTGCGAAAGTGCCGCTTTATCGACTCATCTGAAGAATAAGCAATAAAATATATGCCGGCGATGAATAGAGTCTTTACCTTTCATCAAGGACACACTGCTGCTTTGAGTGGAGGCTGACTGTGAAAGTAGTAATGTTAACAAGGCAAAGACATATCATCTATATGCTATTTCACATGAGAATTATTACACCACAAATAACCAAACATAAAAACAGAGTGATATAGGTAGGCGACTCATGTGGAATATTTGCAAAGATCATGAAGCTGTATAACAGTCAAGTGATGGTATAGTTTTAGCATTTATATCTGTCTGCGTGCAACCCAAGCAAATGAATGCTTACAATTAAAGCAGGTAAGTTTACGCATTGCTGTAATCGTGACAGCTCAGTTCTTAATTATCTCTCAAAGCAAAGAATACAATAGGAAGGTGTTAATTACCTCAGTAGCAGTAATTTATAAAGTTTCAAATAAATAGCATCTAACTAGTATCCTTTAGTGCAGTTTTTTCGAATATAAAAATGCACACGCACACACACACGCACACGCACACACACACATATATTTAAAATCAGTATATTTATATTTATTGAAAGCCCCGCAAACAAATTATGTCACTATAATTGCTTCTTTAATGCTCTCACATTATTGCCAGTCCAGTTGAAATTGCAGAACAAATTACCTCCGGAAACAGTAAATCACATTTGTGCATTTTCATGAGTAG